>NC_044209.1:11857945-11946515 GCF_900880675.1 Sparus aurata | reverse complement strand
AAACAATGTAGAATTAGGAATAGACCTCCTCCCTGCTGTCTCCACACCTACAACCCTTCTTTCAACAACACCTTCTCCACAAGAGGTCAGGCATCCCAGGATGACTCTAGGAAGGAGGGGAACCAATACACCCTGACTGTTCCGCCCTCTTTCTACCTTCTAAAATGAGTCACAAATTAACCTTGCTTCTCCAAAAAAAAAAAGCCTTTTTCTCCGCTAGCAGCTTCTATTGACTACTGGGTGCGGAGTTGAGATCACTGAGGGGATGATGTTCCCCGACCCCGTGCCGGAGCAAACAAGGAAGCAGACTGTCATTGAGATCCAGAAGTGTTTTGTACACAGGCCATGTCAGCCAAACGAGTTGAAGGAGGCTACAGAGGAATCACCTGACACAAAGACTGGAGTCAGGAGGGCCACAGAGTCCTGGACAAAGATGGCAGGCACTACACAACAGCCAGAGGAAAAGGAGACTGGGTCTGCATCAAGTTATCAAGGAAAGTGCAACAGCACTGACCAGAAGACTGATGCTGCAAAAGGAAGGTTATGGGAGCCCTGGGTGTAATCATCAAGAAGGGAGAGATCCAGAGGAATCCTGGCCACATGCACCAGCTAAAGGTGTCTGTTCATTTTCCAGGATCCCAGGATCTTGACACAGCCAAAGGAGACAGCAGAGGTCAGAGCTTTGAGCAGCACATAGACAGGAGACACACACACACACACACACACACACACACACGAAGAGGGAAACACTGACTGACTGTTATAGGCTAAGCTTTGCTTTCTGGCAGTATTTGATAGTGTTAGGGCTCTAAGCAAGTCAGATTATTAGAAATATAAAAGATGCACTTTCTGTTGTTATCCAGTGAGAAAATATCCACTCAGCCCTAGGGCTGTCAAGATCATTGCTCATTTATCAGGGTGCCATTGTTGATTCCCTCATTTTACCATGTACCTCCCCCATCTTGCCTGAAAGTAAACCAAAATGGGGGGTGGAGATTTTTAAAATACTTTAAGGTCATAAATTAAGATGTTATAACACTAATGAATGTGGGTTTTCAGTTACTGATTTAACAAATGCATATTCTAGCATTCCTGTTCATCCTGACTCACAGTTCAAGGTTGCTTTCACTATCAATGGTAAACTTTGTACATGGACGTGGATGCCATAGAGTTTTCTTCTCCAATCCAACTTTGTTCCAAAACTGCAAATGAAAACAAACAATTGCCTTATTGGATTTAGCAGGCCAGTGTTGTCCATAGGTTAAGCTTTTCTTTTTTCTTTTTTTCTTTCATTCGTTTTTTTTCATTCTTTTAGGCCTCCCAGACCATAGACATCCTTTAAAGAAAAAAAATAATAAATCATGGAAATAAGACACATTTCTGAAATGGAGTGGTTTATTTAAAAAATGTAACCCCATGGTGGCGAATAGTAATTAATAGATCATTAATTAAGACAACCTTCCACCACAAAGAGCGCAATAGTGAAATTATCAAAGGGCTGTCGTAGCTGCCAAAAAGTTATGACCATAGCTGATATAATCATGTGTCCTCAAACTGTTTATGTTCTGCATGCTGTGTCATTTAACCTCAGAAAACCAAAAAAAGTACAAATAATTAAAATATGTTGCAGATAGGCGCAGTTTACCTGTGGAGTTTTAATGCAAGACACTCCAACTGATAAGCAACCTTTAGCACACAACAGCACCAAGTTAGATAACATTTGAGGCTGGTCTGCCTCCCTGTTGCCAGAGACTTGCAGCAGCAGCAGCTTTTGCTTTCAGAAAGCCTCAGCAGGAACCATAGGACACATAGCCTTACTGTAACGTCTCACCAGATACATGCCCTGTTTGTGCTTACACAAGCTAGGTTATGAAGTTGTGCTCTCAGCATCAACTGAACATCCAACGTTGCAATTCAGTTAATCCTGCAACACGGATGATACCGCCACATGACTGCCTTCAAGCCACAAATGTGTTTCTGAAACCACGTGAAGATTTGCATAATTAACCAATAACAACATATCACTCTTAGTTTGTAGATGGGTCCTGCCTCGCGACAAGCAACAACGCAGGTTACCCCATCGTACAGTTGCTGCCAGACGATACATTTACCACAGTCCAAACAATCTATCTTGCCCAACCATGCTCAGCACAGCTTGCAGAAATAAAAGCTTTTTAACTGTAGCAAGCAAATTGGCAGAAGGCAAGCAGTTAAATGTATACACAGACCGACATTATGCATACACAGTGTGTAATATACACAGAAATATCTGGAAACAGAGAGGTTTTCTCAGAGCGGATGGCACATCAGTAACGCATGGAGCAGCCATCTTAACACGATTTGAAGCATTCATCTATCAGGTGTATCAGCTATTATCAAATGTGCTTCACACCAAAAGAGCAGTTCCCTGATAGCCAAAGGCAAAAGCCTGGCCGATGAGGCCGCTGAGCAAGCTGAAACCAGTATATGTGTTTGACCGTTGATTGCAGCCCAAAACTGTGAACCACTCACCACTTTACCGTCCTTGATAGCAGCCCAGAATGAGGCTGGCATGTACGTATATAATGTAACAGTTAGTGTGGTTAATACGAGGTGCTATTAAAACCACTCAAGAAGACTCTCAGAAAAGTTTATGACGTAAAAGTCATTTGTGATGTGCAAATATAGTAAATAAAACTTTAGCAGAATGTGATGTTTGTGCAAACCATAATGTGAGGAAAGCATTTCGTGCTGCAAAATTATGCAAAGAAGTGTTCGTGTGATTTGGTTTGCCGGAGTGCATGAATTCTGATAACGAGTCATCTTTTGATAGAGATAAAGATTAAAGTAGGAGTTTGGGACCATGGACTTCTGAAAATAAAGACAATTCAGGCAATTCAGGTATTTGTAAGACAGGGAAATGCAGATTAAAATGCAGCCTTAAGTCCATGGATGGCAAACATTGGATAAATAACCTAAAATCAAAGTAAATTAAGGTCTAAATTAAAGGAGATGTAAGAATAACGCACGCAAGGACCAAAACTGCAGAAAAGAACAATCTGAACTGAAATAAACAACAATAAAAGTTAGTTAACAAAAATCGAAGATCAGGAAAAAAAAGTTTCAGTAAAATCAATAATAAATGTTCGAGCATTCTTATGGGGGTTTAATAAAGTTCAAAAGTAGTATATGCAGTTGTTGACTGTGTGTTGTCAACTACCTGTGTCCTGACTGTGTGTTGAAAAATCTGCTGGAAAGATTTGTGTTTCCTAAAATAAATTGTGCTATTTCGCAATGTTGTGTGATTTTATGCTGATGTAACTGTCAAGGTGTTAGAGACATTTTGCTGTTCTAAAGAGCTTTGTGTTGCTGTTAAGTAGTCAAACGGTGTGAAGGTTATTAGACAAACTTGATAGTTCTGGTCTAAAATGTGTGTGCTAAAGATATATTAGTATTGGGTGTGATTTATGAGATTGTTGTTTATGTGTGTGTTGTTTTTGGCTTATGAATACTATTCGCGCAGGCTAATAGTTTCTAAATGCTAAATGGATGAGGACTTGTATTACTTTAAGAGCGGGTTCCTATCTCGCTGGTGGCTTAGGAAGTTGTGTGCTGAAAAGTTGTGTTTCAAACTGCAGCTACATTGCTCCTCCCCTGGTGTGTGTGAGAGGGGGATCCTAGAGCCCCCACCGCTCTACTGCACGTCCGGTGTGACGTAATCGCCCTCCCTTTCTCTCCTCACTGTCGGCTGTGTCCGAGCTCAGTGAACTTTTCCTTTTTTTTTGTACAGCAAGGTTTTGTTGTGGTTTTTCAAGCTCCTTCCAGCATGCTGTCTCATTAGCGGTTGTTGTCTGAAGTGAATGCCTATATGCCAGTGATAAATACATTTATTTGATGATTACATATAAGCTGCTATTTCAAATATTATAACCAATTGTGTTGCAAATACAGTTTAAGCCAAGTTAATATTCAAGTAAACGCTATGATCTGTTTTTTGTTTTTTTTCTCTAAGTACAGGGTGTGAGCTGAAGAAGGCTGTTGTGAATCAAGTAGTATTTGACCAACCTACTCTGTTGCCCAAATGGTGTGTTCATAGATAAGAAATTTAAAGCTGATATTAGAACTGAAACAGGTAAAGTACTAATTGAAAATACTGCGATCCTTTAAAAAAGCGTATATATAAAGTGTCTGTGTTGATTGCATTATGATTTTCACATCAAGGTTCACATACCTGTTACAGAAGAAGTAAAATCATCATTTGAACAACAGAAGCATCAAGCATCTAATAAAAACATACATATAAAGTGTCCACAGTCACAAGGTTTAGTAGAATGTGCCAATGGTGCATTAAAAACTAAAATAGCCAAAATCATGGCTGATTTAATGGTAAACTCACCTGGGAAGATGCTTTTGCCATTAGCACTAATTTCTATGCGCTTGCAAACTAACAGACTAACAAATCTAACCCCGCATGAAATGCTCACTGGACACCCAATGCCACTGCCACAGTGCAGGGACCCTATAGAGGGATCACCGCTTCAGCAGCTGAAGCGAAATTTGGGGGACTATTTATGGGGTTTAACTCAAATCCACAGACTTGTCTTCCAACAGGTGAAAGACTGATAGTAGTGTCGGAGAGGCTGCAGAGGATGATGCCGCCAGCACAACCACAGGCAGTGACACCCTGGAAAGTGCACGTGAAGGACTGTCCGGCCTGCAAGTCATACACCACCCGCCCACGCCTGAATTCAGGCCAGAGTCGGAGTGTTCTCTGACTCAGATTAATTTGTTTGTTTTCTTTCTCTTTGTGCTAACCCTTTCAGGTTTCGCAAGGGGGGAGGGAGAAGGAGAAGTCCTAATGACATGCGCCACTATTATTACACCACATGTTAATTGTGTACTTGCCATAGTCACCTTAAAAAAAAAAAATGGGAGAACTACTACATCTTCTGTATGTAAAAAACTGATACATATGATTATGCACTTGCCACCGACAGCACAATAGCTAACGTTCCAGGTAAACATTGGGTGGGACTACCCCGCACCACTGACTGCCAAGAGAAGGAATGGTGACATTACAGGTAATATGCACAGACACGTCATGTCAGGACACAGAAACAAATCAGGAAATGACAACAATAGATGTCAGTAGATGGATTTGACTAATGAGTAAGCGAAAGAAAAAAAGAGATTTGGCCAAACTAAGAACTGCACAGTAGAACTCAGACATGTTTCAGCAGTGGATAACCTACTCAGTTGAACCAGTGCACAAAGCACAGAAAAGACAGACAGTATTGCATGTTACAACGCCAAAAGAATACCACTGCTCATGCCACTGCCAGGAAGTCACAGAGGTGACTGTCCAGATATGTCAACATGTTTTGCTATTTGTGCAATGCACATGGCACAGAAATTGGATGAATGGAGTTCCAACTCTCAAATATGCCCATATAGAATTTAAAGAATGACAGCTATGCCACCTGTGGTATGTAAACTTGATAAACTAATCTTCCTTTTCTGTGTAGCACGAGGAGTGGAGTTGGAGTATGTAACCCAAGGAAATACAACCACCATGACGGATGTGGTGTGGCTGGTGAAGTGCAGCAACGACACCTGGTATCCAGCCACCAATGGGGGCAATGCTACCACCATGAAAAATGTGTGAATCCAGCCTAGCAAACCCGGACGCTGAGGGAGAGAGAGGACAGTGTCGCAAAGAGGCTCACACCACAAGGCAGGAGGGCTCAATGATTAGCCCAACTAAGACTATAGGATGAGCTCACCGTAGATGATGTGGGAAGGCTGAATTTTCAATCAGAGCTGCAATCCTTTCACCATATATCCTGGCCTAAAGCTTATGTCCTATGCCCTGGTTTTCCACAGCAGCCAGGAAGTCATCAACATCATGGATGGAGGACAAAATGTAACTTGGTCAACGTGCCGACAAGGCTGCAAGCCTGGCTAAAGTTGCTGTCCACTCCAGGACTTCCAGCTATTGTACAGTGATCTTTTGTATTCAACACAGTTGTGTGAGATTAAATGTTGTAAATGTGTTGTGATGATGAAATGAGTGTTTGATAAAGGTAAGCGGGCACTCATTTGTGAAGGTCATGTCAGAAAGCTGAGTGCTGTAAAAAGCACGAGAAAGGTATTAAACCAGTGTGGTTTACAAGAAACCAGTAAGTTCATAGGGGCTCTGGTGGAATGTTGGCCTCAGGGCCGCCACACTAACCAAGGGAACACCACAGGTAACATGTAACTAAGGCTAACCAATCACCCAAGTGTGTCGTATAAGTCCAGCTGCTAAGATTGAATAGAGCTCTTACCTTTCTTTATCTAATTGGATCAATGGGTGGAAAATAGATAAATAAATAAATTAATAATAAAAAATACCAGAAGAAAAAATGTTTCACAAAAACAAAAGGTGGTGTAGGTGTTTCATGTCAATGATCTGATAATTACTGATCAAGTGTTTGTTGAACCGACCTAAGAAGGATTACCTTCACAAGGTGTGTCTAAATAATATTCTAATCCATAGAGGTTGAAGAATTTGTCTATGTAATCTTATGCTTTTCTTTAAATTTTCTTAACATTCTAATGAGCACAAGTTACCTTATTATGCATGCTTAAAACACAAATCTAGAAGTGTTGAGTGATGTAATTCACCAAGAGTTCAAAGCACTTCCCTATGGGTTGATACTCATTATCAGTCTTGTAGGGGGTTGCATTTATATTGTTTGAAACTATATATATTATGTTTTATCTACAATATACTCATACTATTGTGTATATTATTGTGTATTGTAACGATGAGAAGATGATTGTACTCCCTGATGTTAAAGTTTGAAGTGTTGGTCCTTTTTTGAAGGACCAAAGGGGGGACTGTAGTGGCAAATATATACTGGGTCATGATCATGCATATAAATTTTATTTGAGAAATACACCTTCTAACAGTGAATATGAGCCTGATGTAAGACCAAGGTCAGATACTCCCTTTATAATAACAGAGCTGGAGTGAGTTAGCAGCAGGTGACGCCGCAGCCCACCCAAGGCCAAGATAGAGGCCTGGGTGAGACACTTTGCAGCCATTAGGGAAGATATTAAATAATATTAAGATGATAGTCTCGCGTGATCATGACGAGGGGGTGGTCCAAGAAGGGGTTGGTGACACTGACCCCAGGTATAAAAGGGGGTGATCCGGGGAGATTTCTCAGTTGTTCGGGGATACCTAATGGATTTATAACTTCTCTTGGAATAAACACCTTTTTGACTGAAGACCTGCTGCCTCGCCTCTGATTTGGACTTAGTCTCTGGAGTGAATTTTTGGACTTAGTCTCTGGAGTGAATTTTTGGACTTAGTCTCTGGAGTGATTTTTGGACTTAGGTTCTGAGCAATTTCACCTCTGCTCTGAACTTAGGTTCTGAGTGGATTTCTCCTCTGAGTTGGATCTAAAATCTGGGCTGTTTTTCCTTTATTTTGGATTTTAACCTTCAAGTGGATTTACTGGGCCTGATTGTGGAATAATTTGACGGATAAGGATGGTAGTCTCCCACTACAATACCTCAAATGCAAGTGGATTTAGAAAAAGGAGATGTAATTTGCTGCCTTTATTTTGAAAAATCATTTCCTCCATACTCCAGATAGGCAACAGAGTTGAGCACTTCCACAGCTTCAGTGTCATGTTTATTTCTGGAAAAAAACCCATAAAACACTTAAAATCACTTTAACAATACCAGTCCTCCTCCACAAGAGGGTATCAGTATTTAAAGACAAAAAGGATGCTTTTCCACACCTCACTATTACTCTCATTATGATATGCTGAAGATAATTGAAAACATTTAATTAACTTTATTGTGCACTAAAATGTAGTTATCCACTCTGTCATCAGATGGAAAATGATCATAGCTGTGATGATCTGATGCAGTTGTCAGACTTTCTTGGACAGTTAAAAGGACCTGTGAAAAATATTTGATCTAATTTGAATAGGAAGAGGAATAGAATATTAGTCCTTCCTGCATCCCAATGCAATTAAGAATATGTTCAATAATGCACATTACACATTATTTTGTGTAAGGCTGCAAAGACTGTGGATCTAAGTGTGGTTCAGTGACCCCCAGTGGTCACCACACAGTGGGCATGGCCGGATAGTTGATGTGCAGGGTGTGGCAGTCACAAAATGCAAACATGTCACCACTTTAATTATCATTTAACCACCTTAAAAAACAGGGAAATTAAGCGTAGGCTAGCACTGAAGGCGGACAGGGAAAGGTATTTGTGAACAGGAAGCAGGTTGACGTGATTTCCGCAGGCTTACAGACCGGGGAAAGTTGTTTCCTGAAGTTGACACTGCGCTGATATTCTCCACACCGAGAGCCCCGGTGCATTGGCACAAAATGACTCTGACAGTTTTCTGGGACTGTTCCTTGTAGGACGCTTCGTCTCGTCTCGTCCGGCGGCCGCGGCCGATGAACTCAGTCTGACGGGAAGATGAGCTCCAAGAGCGAAGACACAGGTAATAAAAAAAAAAAAAAAGCAACGTTCAACTTTAATCTGCCCCTCGTCTAACGGGACTGGTCGGGAGGTTTTTAATGGCCTCTTTACAACATGCGGTTTAGTAAACATTAACGCTGGTTTACTGCTTGTTGTCATCACGAGAACAACCTGTTGAAACAGCTCCGGTCACATAACCGTTAAACGGCCTGTTAGCACCGTTGACCGTAGACATGAACGGGGGATGCTAGCTGCTAGCTAACACTTTAGCCGATTAACTGTATGCAGACTGGGGTCCGGAGACTTCTGTAACCACCGAGGACAGCTCAGCACAAAGTGAGTGTTGGCTAACTTTACCCAGTTCAGAATAAATACATTAAGTCAGTGATATGACTGCTGTACCTAGTCATGTTTGTTAAAATAAATGCATCTCTGATGTTAGCTAACGTTAGATATGCAGCCTTTGACAGCTAGCTTCTGTAGCAAGTTTCACCAGCCTGCTGAAAAAGGAGCAACAAGTGTCGATGTAAAGTCATAAACATAGAAGACAGGTCTTTTAGCAACAAATGACAGTAACAAGTAATTAAAAAATAAATTAGAATTTTTTGGCTGGAGCTCTGACAACTTAATAATCACTGTCATACAATCACTATTATTACTTACTAATGTGAAGAAGGGGGGGAAACTTGTTTATCTTTTCTTCTTTATTTCACTTCCCTTTCAAAGAAATGATACCAATAATCATCATAAATTACAGCTGAAAAGAAATAAGAAAAAAGAGTACAAATAAGTCTATATGAATCAAGATAATACCAAGAATTCTTACAATAATGAAGTAGGCCTAGTAGTAGTTAGTAGTAGTAATAATAATAATAATAATAATAATAATGACAATAATAATACAAAATATCATAAATATTATAAAACATGATAGGGGTCAATATAAGTATGTAAAAGTATCTCGGGTTAAAACCAACTTTAGAGCCAGGCTGATGTATTGGTTGACCGATATTATAAGCTGATTTATGCCTTTCACAGATCTATATCTGTATATATGTTGCACTCTATGTGCCGCTGTGGAAACTTTTTCTGTCCTTAGTCATATTAATGCTGAACAATTATAAAGATTAAATTCCTAACCAAGTTCACTGTTTCTGTGCATTGATGTCATTTTAGACAGTAAAGTTAATTGTTTAAGTAGATATCTGTGCCAGGAGTGTTTGATAACCATATTTACTGAGTCATTGCAGTAAACTGGTGTTTTGTCAGCCGATGTATTGATATTGAATTCTTTAACTCTCTTATATCAGTATTATTATTAGGCCCAAAAATTGATCTGTCTTGAAATGTCCATTTTGACATCAGAAGTGTACCACAGAAGAAGACAGAAGAATTGTTTCAGTTGTAAAACATGGATTATAGATGAATGGATTTATAGCTTAATCACTGTAATTGGCGTTGACAGCACTTTTATTAAATGATTTAATTATTATCATTTAATTATTGTCAAAAAATGTCTGTTTGATTTCTTTCATTGGAGTATTACATATATAACAAAGTGGTGTCTGAACATGTTTATACTGTAGATTTCTTTTTGTGAATGACGAACGGAATATACTGTTTATTTGATCGTCTATATATCATATAAAGCACAAGACACTTACTTATTTGGTGCAACAACAATACTTCTCACGATGCATAATATTAGATTGAGGCAAACTAACTAACTAACTAACTACTATTATTACACTTAGTGGGGTTCAGACAATGAAGATTTAAAGGCAACTAGTTTATTTAAGTATTTGTTTATATACCAGTCAGTCATTTAAATAAGTAGACGGGTCTTCTTATTGATCCCCTGGTGTACTAAAACAATGTTAACAATTGGTTATCTGTGCTGTCACACATTCAAACAACTAAGAATGTTGTCATGTGTTATCATTCATGGTTGAATCCTTGCTCATGAAAATGTTTATCAATGTGCGCATGCACTCTATTACATACGCAGCATAATGTACATTTAAATGATTTGTATGCAACTTTCAGACAGCTGTGTGTGCAAACTGCACAATGCCAGGAATTTAGAGTTTCTTCCTGCTGAGTTCTCAGTGTATAGATCAGGCACACAAGTCAAGCTGTCTTCTTATCTTATAGCCAGGTATTTACAGATCTTTTCAAGTAGTAACACAGAATCCTTTTAATCACGTCACCTCACTGTTTCCCTTATTTGTGTGGTTCCACCCAGACTGATACAAATATTCTCAGACCAACACAATGTAGGCACAGCACAGCAACCTGTTTATCCTTTTCAGAGACGAGCCTGTGGGCCCAGCTAGCCGAGTGCCGAGCTCAGGTCGAACACTGGCAGGGCGTGGCGACGATCTGTGAGCTGAGCAAACAGGAGGAACTGGCAGAGCTGCAAAAACAATGTGATCAAGAGATCCAGTCACTGCAGGAGGCTCTCAGAGGTCAGTACGTGTGTGTCTCTGTGTCTTTTTTTGTTTGTGTGTTTTGTGATAAACACAATTTATGTGACTGTCCTTGTGTACAAATGATCTAATTTCACGTGATATCACAGTGTCTTGTTTGGTCTTTTTGTATGGAGAAAGATGTGTCAGAGCTGCAATGATTAGTCGATTAATCTTAGCTAAGTAGATCAAACCAAAATGAATAAACTATTTTGATAACTGATTAATTGTTTCAATCATTTTTCAAGTAAAAATGTCAAACGTTTGCCGGTCCCAGCTTCTTAAATCAAAGGATTCGCTGCTTTTTATGATAATAAAATGAAGAGTCTTTGGACTGTTGGTTTTGCACCATAGATTCAAACACTCTGTGTTCAGTACATGTCCCCAAGGAAATGCAAATAATTGCTATTAAGAGCAAGTGAGAGTTAAAGGTAATGTTGACAATCACAAGAGAGACTCCATGTACTTAACACAAATACAGTAACAGCATATCATAAATTAAATGATAAAAGTTCCACCAAGAAAAATACACTTGCAGTTATCACTTTTTTGAACTAAATTTGAATTGTGCTTTAGTAAGAGGTTTAGCCGGTAATATAACAATCAGCAACTGTCAGCAACTGTGACAGCTTTTTGTTTTCATTCAACAAATAAGAGGTCTGTAAGGAACACCTCACAGGACTTGACTTTCATTTTTCAGTCTAGCAGGATATGTGTTGAGATGTAGGGCCTTCAAACAAAACAGGGCATTATTACAGAGGGACACATATATCACATCATTTATTGATAAAAGCTTGTTACGGTTATTGTGGTTTCTTTTGTTTGTTTTTTTTAATCTCTTTTTTAATCTTTTTTTTTAAACAATGGTACTTCTTTAAAAAAACGGAACAGCTGTAGGGTTTTTCATTATCATTTTTATTTCCTGTTTTTGCCATTTCCAATTGAAGCCAGACTACTAAAATAAAATGCACTTCACTGTTGACGATGCTGAGAAAGAGCAAATATTGGCCAAGATATTCTTTAAAGTAAAAGGTCAGGCGAGGACAGTGAAAATGTTAAATGTCTGGTAAGTAATGCTCCTTTTTAAAAACAATGAAAGTTTGCTCTATTTTTATAACGTTAGTGTCAAAATGTAATCTTATATGCAGCAAGTATGTTGTGGCCTTATAATTAGCTTTTTTTATAGTCTCAACATAGAGGCTAACTGTATATCGTTCATCTGGAGGGTTGAATGGTTTCATCATTATTTCATTATGCTCTCGTGTTTACAGAGACAGCAGCGCAGTATGAGGCCAGGATATCTGTTCTCCAGTCTCAGCCTGTGGAGTGGAGGAGAGCCAGTGGACAGAACGTGGTCAGTGCTGAACTTTGTCTTCTCTCGGAAATTGTTTCAAAATGTCCTGGACTTGATCCCAACAGTTGTTTATCTCTCCTTGTTAGATCAGTGGAAGGAAAGCCAGGATGGAAGCAGAAGGCGGCAGTAACGAATTGTCAGCAGCGATCACCAACAGTCAGTCGGAGGCCGAGTCTATGGCGTCCACGGACAGGACGCACAACCAACCAGCGGAGCTCGAAGCAGCGGCAGAGGGAGAAGGGACGGCACTCACAGCAGACGGGTATTTTTCGCTGCGACACTGCGACTCTGCCTCGCTGTCCTCCTTCTCCTTAGACACGCCCTCTCTGCCCAGAAAACTCCACGCTCAGGACGACACCGATTCTCTGGTCTCCACGGGTACTTTGGTGCCTGAAGCCATCTACCTGCCACCGGCTGGACACCGGCTGGTCACGCACAGCGACTGGGATTCACTCAACGCTCAGGTGCAGGTTTTAAATTAACGCTTTTATTAAATCACTTCATCTTCTATCACACAAGTCCACTGGATAGAATTCAGTTTTTATGCTGCTTCTGTATTAGGAAAGGTCATTCACACTTATGTATAAAGAGAAAGAGAAAGAGACATAGAAAGAGCAACCTTGCAATTTGTGCCGCGAGTTTGGTGTCACCATAAACTTCTCCCAAGCCACATGACTTTGCGGCCTAATGAGGGTGTGGTGTGTTGAACAGGTGTCAGAGCTGCGAGGGGAGGTGAGTCGGTTGGAGGCTGAGAAGGAGGAGCTTGAGAAAGAACTGGATACACAGACCAAGCACACACACAAACAGGTGAGTGTGTATACAGCAAGCCCCCAGTCTCTCTCTCTCTCACACACACACACACACACACACACACACAGACATAGAAGACATGCTAATTTGTTTGTGTGTGTGTGTTCAGGTATCATTGCTCCAGTGTCAGGTCCAGACATCAGAGGCCCTCCTCCAGGACCTACAGAAATCTTTTAGCCAATCACAGAATGCAGTCCAGAGTCGGCTGGTAAGTGATATGATGTCGATCCTATAAACTGTGTCTGTGTCAGGGACTGTTATTACCCTTGGAGTATATTTTAGAATTTTTGGAAATACACTTATTTTCTTGCTAAGATTTGTCATGGCTGGACAATAAGTATAAAGCCACAGCCAGTTAGCTTAGCTTATCTTGCCTTAGCTTAGTGTAAGAGTGGAAACGAGTGGGAAGCAATAAGTCCTCCTTTCAAGCCCCCCTAATGATCTCTGGTTAACATGTTATATCATCTATCCTCAGTTAAATCTAAGTGTAAAAAAGTTGTGGCTTTGGCAGGAGGGTGTTGTTCGGTGCTAGACAAATTTCTTGGAGGCACAGTGTCTTTGAGTGTCATCACCTTGAAGTTGCTAAGCAACCAGAATCTTGCCAAGAAAAAGTCTGGCACATCACCCCCGTAAAACCACGAATATGTTGTTTTTAGATTTCAGTTAGGGTTAGGACAGACTACACAAACAGAGCAGATCAAACAGATGAAACACAACATGGTAATTAGTGAGCTTCAGAGGTACTTGAAGGTTGATTTTGTAACCTTCTGACGGAGCCAGTGTAGACAACCCCACTGTAGTCATAATTGATTCCTAGGGCAAGTCTGTGTAGTTTACCCATCAGGTATTTGTGAGTTGGTGCTTACATGTCATTCAGTAGGAGTAGGTGTTCAAATTTGAATTTGTGTGTCCAGGCAGAGTTATCCTTTTCCCAGAGGAAGATGTGCAGTGAGCTGTCCAGACTTAAAGGAGAGGAGGTTGAGGACGAGGCGCCGGAGTCAAGCTCATTCCCAACAACCCTGCAGGTACGATTACTGTTCTGCTAGAATTTCATTTACAGTTTATCTGCCTGTGAATGCTGCAGGAAAGAAGAATAGTTTCACATGGCATTGTAAAAAGGAACAGAAACCTGTGAGATGCTCAGTTACGGGACTTCCCTTTCATTAGGTGCTACTATTCTGTTTCAAATAGTTGTTAGGATGAACAGAAAGTGTTCAAATAGCTCACATGTTTATTTTGTCCCTTTTATGATTGTGTGTTTTTGTTCATTTTAATGTTTGGACAAGTTGGATTGTTTCTTCTCTTTCCCTGGATGTGGAGACATTTTGAATATCTGTCGTTAGTTTAAAAATGTTAAAAGCAGTCACTGTGTGAGTCTCCTGCTGATAGTGTCAGTATCTGACTGTTGTTTAACCTGCAGGGGGCACACTGTGAGGAGCGTCTCCGCATTGAGATTGTCAACCTGAGGGAGCAGCTGGACACCCGGACTGAGGAGAATGGTCTGTGGATTCAATTATTTTAATTTAGGGCAGGATTTTCTTAACACTGATATCTTGACACTAAATCCTTTTTTAATCTCTCTCTTTCTCTTCCTGGATGCTCCCATTCTTATCTACTGTCAACAGAAGTTTTAGAAGGTGAGTAAACAACTCATGCTTTATTATTAGTTAAGGCAGTTAGTAGGTATTGTGACTTGAGTAGGGTTACATGCAGATTCATTTCACCTTTAACCTTCATATCATCTTTGGTGAGCAGAGTGTCATCTTAAGCAACATAACTGTTGTTTAAAATAAAGAAAACTGGAATTGTTCTTCAACAATCACAGGGCCTTTTTGTTTATGGTTCCTTGTTTGTGATTGTGAGCGCAGTGCAGCTGTCCAGCCTGAAGACGGAGACAGAGAGGATCCAGGCTCAAAAGGACCAGTTCCAGGCTGAACTGTTGGCCTGCCGCACTGAACTGGAAGCCCTGCGGGTGGCGCTTTCTCATGTTCAGAACACCAGCAAGGCCCTCAGTAATGATAAAGTAAGTCCAGCCTACTCTTTTAACAAAAGACTGACTGTGGTGACTGTTGATGCTTGCAAAGTTAACTGCCTCTCACAGGAGTGGTCTCTTAAGTGGCATGGTAGTCAAAAATGTAGTCAATAAGCTTTCAAGCTCAGTTATTGATCATTGTCAACACATTTTCACACGTCAAACTGAATTTTTCGTGGCTTTCAGGCGGCCCTGCATAAGCAGTGTCTTGAGCTGCGTAGCCAAGTGATCAGTCTGCGCTCCCAGGTCGACACCAGCCAGACTGTACAGATGGACTTTGTGCAGCTCTCCCAGTCGCTGCAGGTAAAAAGCAACTTTTAGAAGTTAGACTGTGTGGAGGAGTGATGGTTAAAAATCCTGAATAAATGAAATTGGTCAAACTTTTTCTTGCACTTGCAGAAATGTATCAGTTCAAACTGTTTTTTTTTTTTTAGCACTGTATCTGAATAACAAATTGATATTTCACTTGCCCTTCAGGTGAAGCTGGAGTTGATTCGACAGGCTGAGAGTCTGGAACAAGTCAAGGAGATCCTGGGAGAGGGAGTCAGTGAAGCTGGTTCCTCGCCTGCAGACGCCTCATGAGTCATAGAGAGTCACGTTGGAACCAAAGAGCACAGACCAAGAGAAAACATTCCAAGAAGGACTGATGGGGAACAGTTACCATCATGAAACATGAAATACTGTCGTGACTACTGGGATTATCACAGCTGGTGCTGCTTGTACTTGTAACACTGGATGCATTCTCCTGGAGAGACATTTTTTGTATTTCTCAGATATGATAGTTTGGTGTCAGAGACCAGAACTGTTCTCAGTGACCAAAGTGATTTTTGATGAACCATGACAGCTTTGGGGGACACTGTACAAATGTTTTCTTACATCCAGTTACACATTTACTTCCATACTAACACATATGTAAATGCATTATGTAGATAACACTGACATGACTCCAGTTAAACACTCAACAGTCCAACATTTTTATTGCACTGTAAAAACTACACGATCATTTTCTCCAGGCAGACTTTTCTGTGAAGAAGGACCTCTAAAAGCAATGCATCACCACGCAATAATGACCTGATGCAAAGTAGAAACTCTCTTAAATTAACTGTGTTTCAGATTGGATCTTTAATTTTGTGCATTTATTTTTGTCGTCTTTATTTTCAGCTAAGCATTGTTAACTATTCTTGTTGTTACTGCAACTGTACTAGCTTTTAGACTTAAGCAAATTTATGAATGTGGATGAGGAAAGATGCTGAGTAAAAAAATCAGTGAAGAAATGTGAATATCTAACACCTTGTCAGCTTGTTTTGTGTTCAAACAAATTAAAGGGAGGCTGTCACATTCTTTCCTTTAACCTTTGAGTTCATTATCAATATACTATGATAAGGTTTCTCTACCGTGGCCATAAAACTTCATGCAAATTTGCTTTATATGCTAAAAGGATCACAGGAAATTAATAAGGCTGATATGCTTGATATATTTCTTACACTGCGTTATTTAATAACACAGTAAAATAGGGTTTCATATACTGTGTTATTTGATCATTTCCATTTTACACATTTCATAATACAAACTGCATATTTAACTAACTTGAAAAAACTGTCTGAAACCAAACTCCAGTCATAAATGTACTTTTGTCAATGTGCTGACGAGAGCTTCTGTTTGAGCAGGGCAATAACCTGTTCATATCGAAGTTTAGTTCTAAAGTTGGGAGATGGTTTGAAACATGTAATACGAGCAAATTTAATATTAAAATGTAATTGGACATTGAAGTCGATTGATTTTTAATACATATCTTTATTCTTTAAGAATAGAATCAACACAGTAGTTTTAATAACTCTCACCTATATATTAACCTCAGTACATACACAGAAAAAATATTTTGCAGCTTTTTTTGGTGTATTTTCAGATGGCTTATGTGTTTTCTTTTGTATTCAAGCCACTTGATGTTTCGATGACATCAGGTGTCTGTTGGCGGCTCTCTCTCAGTGGGAGCGCTCAGCCATTTTTCTCTCCATCCTCTGTATCGCGGCTGTCGACTTCAGCCTCTGTCGGCCTCTGCCTCTAGACTTTACCTGGAGAGGAAGACAGCCAGTCAGTTGTAAGGTAATGTACTCAGGTTAAGTGAATGCACTCAGAGTTCATTGTCTGTTTGTTAAAGGTAGCATTTAAAGGAACATTTTGAGAAATTATGCTATTTAGATTAATGCTAATTTAGGTAGCATAAGCGTTTGAACACCCAACAGGCTTGTTCAAACAATACCTGCCTCCCAGCACCCTTAAAAACTCACCATTTCTTAAAATAGTTATGTTGTACAAAAAAACCTAAATGTATAATTGTTTTTTACTGGGGATATGCATTTTGGAAAGTTTTTGGCTTGACCAGTAACTGTTTACTAAATTCTGGAGTTTCCTGGCTAAGCTAACTGCTAAGAGAACAGTGAATTGTAGTTTTACTCTTCTGTTGTTGTGCAAAATAATACAAACCTAGATTAAACAAACACTATACTGTATAACTGGTTAATTGGTGAGCTTTAAAGGTGCTGGCAGGCAGGTTTATAGTTAAATATATTTCCAATATCTAATTTTAGCATGTCACCAGTGTCACATATTGGGGAGAAACATTGTGCATTGCCACAGTATAAAGTTAAGCAAATAAAAAACCTCCCCTCTGTCGTGACAGACGATACATAATCCAACATAATCCAGCGATTTTTGGATTGCTTTATGCCTCACTAGCCAAGTGCACAATATTAGTGAAATTATGGCACATGCATAATCAAAACTACTTTTTTAAAAGGATCTAAGTGCTATCTAAGCATATTGCTGCCATTCAAGAAATAGGAAAATGGATTATTATCACATTACAATGTGAATATTACCATAAGCAGATGTTTTCACAATATTACAAGATATTTTACCATAATATTATCACGCTATAACGTGAAACATTTCATGTTATAACAGGAAAAGCTTCTTGCCGTAACGTGATGAGATTATAATGGTGTTAGAACAATAAACTTTTCATCTTATAACATGATACTGATCCGTTTTTTTCCTTTTCCAGCATGGCAGCTATACACTGCCATAAAAAGCTACTTGAAGCAACAAGCTAAAGTAAAATTTTACAATACAATTAAAATACAATTATGCAATACAATGTATGATGAGATCAATTACCAATTACTAGATTTCTACTGGCAGTTCATGACAGATGCACACTGCTCCAGAAAGATTTTCGAGACCGATAAAAAGTCAACAAGCTTACACACACACACACTCATGATGGACATTATGCCTTTGACACACTAACGTAAACATGTATAATACCCAGCAAGAAACTTTTTAAGAGGTGCAAGATGCAGAGTGCTTAACCCTTTAGTACGGGTCAGCGGAATACCTTGTTGTATTACAGGGGTATGGAGGAGGGGGAAACAGGTTTAGGCTGGATTGTCAGAGAGGGGACAGTGAAAAAGAGCATCCAAGGAGGAGAGGAAAAATTAGATACATGTCATCAGAGTCAACAGAGATTAGAGGAAAGAGGGTGGGGAAGAATTAACACTGTGTCAGGAAATAAGAAAAGAGGGAGGAGAGGTTAAAATGACAGACATTAAAAAACAATTGGGAGGTGAATTATTCAATAACATTCCATTAATCAATTATGCGTTCCTTAAGAATCAACAAAAAGGAGAATTGTTAAAGGAGGAGGATGGAGTCATGTGTTCTTAAATTGTATTTGAATGCAGTATGTATATTTTAAAGGAGGTATAGAATCGTGTATATATATCTGAATAGAAAGGAGTGCACTGTAGCTACATTATTTAGAATATAAGTTAAAAAAGAGAATCTCATATGTACGCAGGTTACGACTTATACACCTGCATATATCACATCTGTTTTTATATCGTACACGATTAACTTGTAACTGATAGAATAAAGGAAACATGTGGTGAAAAGATCACATGTATAACTTACCCTCCAGGTATGTGCGAGCCACAAACTTGAGAACCTCATCGATGAGGATGACGGGGAAGGAAAGCTTCAGCACCATCAGCCACTGCTCAACGTTCAAGTGAGTGAGCTTGAAGATCATCTGTGGACGAGAGCAGCGAAGTGTTAAAGCTGGCAAACCACAGTAAGAAACATCTGTATGATAATTATGGAGAGACTATAAATATAAGTGCTCACATCGCCAAAGAATACTCTTTTTGTTACATCTAAAGAATGATAAAAATCTGTATAAACGTGTGTTTTATTCCCACTGAGGTATTAGTTATCGCTTCAAACTGTGACCACCAGAGATCAGTGAACATTTGATTGAATTCATGGTAATTTCTGTGAATTTGTATTTCACAGCCTCAGTTTTATGATTTCTGAGATAGATTTATTTTAAACACACTCTTATTAAAGGATTCACCTTAAAAAAAGTTCTCTCTCAAGGCTGCGCTGCTGGTTTGATTGTGTGGCACCTTAAATGCTACCTGTTAGTAATTAGGGGCAACTGATGCATCGGTGCATCATCTGTAAGTACTTAAGCAATGAGAATGTGAGAGGTTGGAGAGGCAGTGTGTGAAGGTATGTGTGAGGGAGCAGCAAAGGAAGATGGATGTTTTGTTTTGGTGGAGAGGGCTGTGGTGCAGGAGGCCAGACTCACGGGCAGGGGGTCGACGTAGATGATCATGAAGTGAAGGGACATAGAGAGGCTCATGGCGGCCACCAGCCAGAGGTTGCTCCAGGGGGGCATGCGCACCAGGGACTGGTTCTCAGACAAGCTGGGGGGGAGGGAGGAGGAGGAAGGTGGGGTTGGATGGGGAGATGGAAGGGTACGTTAAGGCAGACTGAACATGTGTGAGGGCATATGTACGAGTGTGTCTGTGTGTTAAATAAATGTGTGCAACAAAGGTTTGAAGAGTGATCATGTAAGCCCTGATATTTATATGGAAATACATGGAAAATATACTAAAAACATATGAGATTTCCAACACATTGTTTATGATATGAAGTCCAAAAAATATTTGATTCAAAATGTCAGTGGAGCAGAACATTTTTGTACCCTATAGAAGTAAAAGTAGCAATACCACAGTGTCATAAAGCATCATTACAATAAATTACCATTTAATTGACAATGTTACCTAATTGAAAGTGCTTACTAGTATTACTGACAAAATGTATTGAGGTATCAAAAGTAAAAGTAATCATTGCTAAAAAAAAAAGTCCCCCTTTAAGTGTTATGCTATTCTATAATGTGCATTATTATAACTGAATGTGGATTGTGAGGCTAATTGTTTACAATTTTGTATACTGGTATCAGTTCATTAGATGTCTTAATTTACATTAACAGTTATAGCTGACAAATAAATAAGAGTAAAATGTACATTATTATAGTCAAGTACAATTTGAGTACATTGTAGTTAATGTATTTTGTTATATCCCACCACTGTGTAGAATATAGGGCTGCACAATATCACAATAAAACAAAACATAGCATGTCATATAATGCAAGATTCGCAATAGTTTCCATATCGAAATTTTCATTTAGTTTTCCATTTTTTATTTAATATAGTTGGAGGTTTGTTCTTAGGTGAAAGTACCCATAATGCCCATGAGTTGACAGTGTAGTCAGACCTGTTCAGAGCGTTGCACATCTCGATGGTGACCAGCACAGACAGAGCCATGGTCATTGGAGGAGCAGCCTCAAACACCTCGCAGTGGATGCCAGTAAAGTCCTCATTGTCCTCGCTGCACTGCATGAAGTGTGACTGAGAGGGGAGACAGAAACTTAGTCCCTAAGAAAACTATGATCCCGTCCTGAAGTGTGTTTGTAAAGAGGTGTGTGAGGTTTCTAGTTGCAGCAGTTGGATGGACTATGTGATAACATAAACAGATGCAGAGTGTTAAATACTTACCAGCTGGTGGAAGGTGACCATTGGGCCGTCGTCACAGTACAGGAACCACCAGGCAGCAGCTGCCACAGTTGCAGCACCGACATAACCTGGAAGAAATATTATAGTGTGAATAAGTCCAATGAAACTTTAATTTGGTTTGTGACCGTAGCAACAGCATCATTTATCAGAACTTGCTGGAAGTCATTTGAAGACTAACTAAATGATGTGCAATACACAAGTGCTTCAACCACCTGGGGATGAGGGATTCATCTACAGTATCAGTAAGACTCAAGCCAAATTAAGGGCTGAAGCTAAAAGTCAGTGAAGTTGATGGATGGATTAGACAGTCATAGAGAACACAGAAGTGTTGTACCTCCAATGGCCAAATATCTGAAGAAGAGCCAGCCAGAGATGAGGGGCTCTTTGGGAGAGCGGGGGGCTTTGCCCATGATATCCAGGTCAGGGGGATTGAAGCCCAGCGCAGTGGCAGGCAGACCATCAGTCACAAGGTTGACCCACAGCAGCTGGACAGGGATCAGAGCCTCAGGCAGACCCAGGGCGGCAGTCAGGAAGATACTGAAAGAGTGAGTGTTGGAGATATTTTAGACAGGTGCAGACTGTTACATTTTCTTATGTTGGCTTTCAGTCTCACAAAATATCGTAGTTCTTATCAGACCTTATCTCCATACAGTATCATGTACTCACCAGACGACCTCGCCTACGTTAGAGGAGATAAGATAGCGGATGAACTGCTTCATGTTGTTGTAAATGGCTCTGCCTTCCTCAACAGCGGACACGATGGAAGAGAAGTTGTCGTCAGCCAAGACCATCTCAGAGGCAGACTTGGCAACGGCAGTGCCAGAGCCCATGGCGATGCCAATCTCCGCCTTCTTCAAGGCGGGGGCATCGTTCACTCCGTCACCAGTCTTTGCAAAGAGTGGAGGGAAAATGGAGAGGAAAAATTGATTATTTCAAATCAAAGGTATTTTAAGGAGATAACAGATACCAATATGTAGGTTCTTCCCTTCCTCTCACCATGGCAGTAATCTCATCGAAGCCTTGCAGGAACTCCACAATCTTAGACTTGTGGGACGGTTCTACTCGGGCAAAGCAGCAAGCCTTTCGGACGGCAACCTTCTGATCATATGGAGCGAGGTCATCAAACTCACGGCCGGTGAAGGCCTTGTTAGTGACATCCTCATCCTCAGTGAAGATACCAATACGACGGCAGATGGCCACAGCCGTGCCTTTGTTGTCACCTGGGAGGGCGGAAATCAAGATTTCATCATTTCTATGAAGTCCTTGCCTGATTTATTTCGCAATGGGGTTAAAATATTTGATTAGTTGACTGACCAGTGATCATGATGACACGGATTCCAGCAGCCCTGCACAGCTCAATGGAACCCATGACCTCCTTACGGGGAGGGTCGAGCATGCCAACACAGCCCACAAAGGTCAAGTCAGTCTGAAAAAACAAAGAAAGCAACAAGTTTAGTTTCCTTTGGAGCTTGAACCTGCGCAACAAAATACTGTAACATCTCCCTATTTTTTTAAATAAGTAATGTAGTTTGTCAGAAAACCTTTCAATTATAAATACAACATTCAAACAACTCTGATATGCTCACCTCATAGTCTACAAACTTGGTGGAGTCCTCCAGGTTCATCTCCTCCTTCCTCATAGGTGTGTCGCAGGTGGCCAGTGCCAAACAGCGAAGGGTGTCGCGCCCAGTGCCCCACTCCTTAATGACGGACAGGATGTGGTCTTTGACGGGGCCAGTCAAGGGTACACGGTTGGTGCCCACACGAACGTATGTGCAACGGTCAATGACACCCTCTGGAGCACCCTGATGACGCAGTTAACACAATGACGACATCATTAACAACATACATTATAGCCTTCTTACGATATCATATAACAAGACTTGATTGACTTTAAGTCCCTTGAGGTGTTTTTTTTTTTCAAATTGAGAAGCTTTATCTGGCATGGCTATTTTATTATAATGTCATCATTTCTGTTCTGATACTTTTCAAGATGACTTTTGCCCATGGAAAACTAAACAAAGAACAGTTTTAAGCGATTGGATTCGGGCCATACCATGCAGTGGAAATGTCTGTCTTGGGTCACTCACTTACTTTGACAAACATCTTGCTTCCCACAGGGGCCTTGGCGGACTTGGCAGGAGAGCAGTAAACTGACATGGACTTCCTGTCTCTGGAGAACTCCAGGGTGAACTCCTTCTTCATCAGCTGCTTGATCACCTGTTAGAAAATGAAGGAAGAGAAGGTCAACTGGAGCAAAAGGATCCATCAAGGTAGTGCCTTGTACCTCTATTAAGCTATTGTTTATACTGGCAACTTCTTGCACTGATTAAACCTGCAGTAACTTTATTTTAACCACTTTTGGGCAGTGGACAGTTATTAGTCTTTTAAGTTAATATACTAAACTGGTAGCAAACATAATGTTTATATACGCATCTAGAAGTCACAGAGAAACATCATTCACTGGAGTGTTCCTGGCATTCACCATCTTTTTAGCTATCTTTTTGGTCTCCACAGACTACTGAGAATGATATCTCTGTCTCTCAAGCTATTAAATGCTCCACTATGTTCACCAGTGAGTCACTAACTGTGACTGTCTGCTTGTTATGCTAAGCACGTAAGGGGGAGTTGTTGTTTTTTTAGAGCATTTTCACTAAAAACAGTTGTTTGCTGGCTTTGGTAACCACGCCATATGTGCAATTAGACTGCCAATAGTGGCAATAGTGCCATAGTAACACTCATTTGGAGCTAAATGGATAAACTAGAATATGAATGTAATAACACACTTGATGCTATATTTTGTAGACTTACAGAACAGCAAGTGTTTGCCCTCTCCACCTTGGACAGGCCACGCACTTCAGTGTTGAACACGTTCATCTTCTCCACCAAACAGCACAGGGCTGTTTCAGTGGCCTCACCCACTTTCTCATAAATACCCTTGGACTGCATCAGGGAGAAATAGGAAATGGCAAAAATACATGTTAAGCTGGTATAGTGTTATATGTCAATGTAAGTGTGTCGAACACAAAATTCCCTGAATGCTCTACAAACCTCATTGTAGTCCAGAGAAGAGTCGTTACACAGAGCGCAGATGGTAGCCAGCTCAACTAGTCCGTCATACTGTCCACACTTCACTGATCCGCCATTCTTTGTACTTGTAGAGATGATTGACAAAAATATGAATGGGTTCTGGTGTTTCTGTGTGTGCGTGGTCTTATAACTTAACTTTTAACTTTTTTGATACTTACACTTCACCCTCTGGGGTGTACTTTGAGCCTGAGATGTCAAACTGACCGAGGGAAACACTGTCACCATCGACTCTATCAATCACAAACATCTGCATGGAAACATGACAAAAAAACAGTTTTTGCATTAAATCTGCTCCAGTTGTAGTCATGGACAGACTTTTTGGATTGTAAGTGAAACTGAGCATGATTATGATTGCTTGATCTCACACCTGTGAGCATGAGCCTACCTTAGTTACACACATCTGGTTGGTAGTGAGGGTACCGGTCTTGTCCGAGCAGATGACTGAGGTGCAGCCCAGGGTCTCCACAGAGGGCAGGCTTCTGACGATGGCGTTCTTCTTGGCCATACGGCGAGTTCCCAGAGCCAGGCAGGTGGTGATGACAGCGGGCAGGCCTGCAATGGATGGAAAAAGAGATTCGGCCGAGAGCTATTTTCTTTAGACCTTGCTTTATTACTGCAAGGACAGATTGGAAGGTGGTAAAAACATTAAGTGGAACGTCTAAAGCCAAAGAGACATGACAATGATGATCCAACATGTCTGTTCAAAACCACCTGGACTATAGGGACTGTCTCTGGGCAGGCTGACAATAGTGGTGGTCCCTTTACAGCCCTTAACACATCAGCTGGAGCACACCCAGACTACTGTGTTCTCCAAGGTATTTCTGTGGGAGGGGGCTGCTGCAAGCCATTCAGTCTGATCTGTGCTCAGATTCTTGGCAAATATCAACTCAGACAATGGTGTCGAGAAGGTCTGGAGTGTGTCCAGTTTAGTGACATTATGGTGGCATCTGTGTTTGCAGATGATGTTGTCCTTTTGGTATCATCAGACTGCGGCCTCTGATGAACATTGGCACAGTTTGCAGCTGACTGTGGTGTTATGAGGTGGAGAGCTCCTCCAAAAAGACAGGCTGTCTCTATCCCAGAACAGGTGGCAAAAAAGGCTTGGGTAAAACTGTTAAAGACAGAGCTGAGTGACTAACCAAGCTCCTGATTTATTAACCAAATGTGCTTCCAACTTTCATCTAGTCTTGGGGTTGGGTAGTGACCAAAATAATCAGATCAAGAAAATAATGACTATTTG
Source organism: Sparus aurata (assembly GCF_900880675.1). Taxonomy (NCBI): domain Eukaryota; kingdom Metazoa; phylum Chordata; class Actinopteri; order Spariformes; family Sparidae; genus Sparus; species Sparus aurata. The sequence goes on along the minus strand of NC_044209.1, from coordinate 11,921,130 downwards.
GCTTTCTGTCTGTGACAAACAGCTGCTTCCCTGTGCTAAGAGGAACCAGATAAGCTCCTACAGCCACCTGCTAAAGATGACTGATAGGGGATGACTGGGCAGAAATCCTAGGCCAGACCAGGACACAGTACATATCCCAGCTGTTTGAGTCCCTAAACCGAAAACAAAAAGGTTTTTGAAACAAAAAAAAAAGGTGTTTCCCAGCAAGTTTTCTCGAAATGCGCAATGTATTGGGTATGTCAGTCTCTACGGGTTGAAAAGTCAAGTGAGGACTAACCCTAACCCTTAATCAATGCGATCCACTCTCCCTCGCGATTACTATTTACTTCCTGTGCAATGTGCAGCTTCCATTGATAACACATCCATGAATGGATTGAATGTTGCAGTTCATCTTAAACTGTACAGCGCTGTATATATATTGCGAAGATAAATCTAAACCAATTTCATATTTCAAGGGCTGGTAGCCGCAGCCTCATATAGATGAGCTACATGATAATAATCTTAGATATGTTAATCTTCTTGGCCGACCAAATGGAAGTTAATTCGCTGGGTTTACCTTCAGGGATGGCAGCCACAGCGAGAGCCACAGCAATCTTGAAATAGTAGATAGCACCACGGAACCAGGAGCCTCCATGGACGGGGTCGTTGAAATGGCCGATGTTGATTATCCACACGGCCACACAAATGAGGGAGATGACCTGGAGGATAGGCAGTCACATGTGTGAACTTTAGCACTGGCTTTGCTTTATAAACATATTTTCTTCTTGAGGTTATTTCAAACAGTATAAGCATTAAAATTGATTGAATGATTAAAAACTGTCACTGTGGTAATACAGTTTCAGGAGGCTTTTTGTCTCTCTGCCTCACCCACCTTGGAGAGTTGCTCTCCGAACTCGTCCAGTTTCTGCTGCAGAGGAGTCTTCTCCTGCTCAGTGGCAGCCATCTGGTCACGAATCTTACCAATCTCAGTGGTGACGCCAGTTGCAACAGCAATACCAGTGGCCTTTCCAGCTGCAATATTGGTGCCCTGTGTTTAAAGCGAGGGGGAGAAAGTCCGTTAGTCAGTCTGAACCACACAGAGTTAAACATCTCAACAACTGTTCGATATATTGGCGTGAAACTGAAATTGAAATACATGGTCAACAGAGGGTTAATCATACTGAATTTGTCAATCTCCTGACCTACTTTTAGAGCCATGAAATCAAAACTCGTGGTTTTGACGGACGTGTCACAAGAAATGTTGGCCCATTATTCTGACCTCTGCCAAGTGTTAGCATGCTAACATGCTAAACTAGGGATGTGAATATGGCAAATTTGTCAGGATATCTGCTAAACATGTTAACAATTATAAACGATTGACATTGCAAACATTTTTGAATGTCCCACAGGGAAAGCACAGGTGGTTATAATGTCAGTCTGAACCTGGCCTCAACCATGACTTAATGGCTTTGTTGAAGGACAAGGGTCGCAGTTTGGGAAAAAACAGAAAACAAAGCACTGCATAAATCACAAAAGGGTCGAAGCAAACTGGTCCCTTGTTATCTAAAAGGTGGCGGTGGGAATAAACGCATAGCCACCCACTGATTCTATCAAAATGATAGAAAAACAAAAAACCATCGACCCAAAAACCAAAGATAAAGTGGGAGTCACTGATCGGGGAAAACAAAATGCATAGAAACTGGCCATCTCAAACATGAATGCAACAAAAAATGCAAAGAGCGAACTGATGGTGTTGTCCCTCTGAAGACACACAACCAACCGAGCAGGAGAACTGCAGCCCCCTTATATAGTCTCCCAGCTGACTGACTGCAGCCAGCTGAGGGAGAACATCACAGGTGCACCCACTAGCTCCTGATGACCTGTGACCTAGATCTTGAGAACTCCCTGTTCACATCAGGACCATCAGGGGAATCTCTGATCTCTGTTCATAACAGCTTGCCAAAATGAAACAGCACCTTCATTAATGTTGAAGAAGCTGAGAGCTGAGCAAGACGCAGAAAAAGACTCACAGAGAACAGCATGTTTTTCTTGTCCTGGTTGACGGCTCGGGGGTCTGGGACAGCATCAGTGTGCTTGATCACGCTGACAGACTCGCCTTTAGGAGAGACAAGTTTAGGTGCAGTGTCGGTCAGGGAGGGAAGTAGACATAAAAAATATATATAATCTTTTGCATGTCTGTGTTTCCTGTCCTGTAACACCTACCAGTGAGAATGGACTGGTCCACACGCAGGGTTGTAGATTTGATGGAGATGATCCTGATGTCAGCGGGCACTTTGTCACCAACTAGTGTCCACACAAAAGAAAGACACAGAGAAATTGAAAAGACTATTAAATTAAGCCCTATTACACTAAACAACTGATTTATTTATCATTGTTGCCGCTTGTGCCGGGGACAAACAGTACAAACAGCTTCATTAACTTGTATCAATCTGACTACGGCATTACAGCAAGATGGATGGCGGGAGGAGTGAGTGGGGTTGCAGGGTTGATTGACTGGTTTTAGCACTCTAGATGGATCGTGTTGTTGTTGAAAACTGATACCACAGTCAGAGACAGAGGGAGAGGGAGACCTTTGGGAGATCACGAAATGAAATGAACAGGTGTACAGCAAACAGAGGGAGAGACAGAGGAGCGAGTCTGCCTGTCGATATTAAGTGTATTTATACTCAAGCTTGTTTTTTTCTTCCTGCAGCAAGTTCCTTCTGCTCCCCTCCACCCCTTTTTTTCTGTCACTGCCTTAAAAGGGCTCAAGTTCATTCTCAAGGACATCAGGAGCCATGTAATCACACACACACACTAAACACACGTGCATGCAACTCTTTTGACGTATAGACGGGTATGAGCTGATTGGCTATAAGACACTGCAATGCCTCAAGTCTTTTTAAGTTAACTTTTAAGATCAAGCTGAATGGTGCTGCCAGTTTTGTGATTTCTAGCACAAAGTCCAAAAAGAGAAACATCATTACTGTATTCTGAACTGTGTTTATAAAACGCTTGCCATCTACACCCGGCAGTACTTTGAGTTGTCTTGAATAAGCCAAAGAGACAAACTTTGACTTGATTTGTAGTGAATGCTTCATAGTCGAAGTGTGTTGTGAATATTATTATATTCTTACTGACCCATTTAAACAATGTATGGTGTATGGGTCAGTGTCCAACCCCCTTTTGCTTTTTAAACTGCAAATCATCTTGGAATAAAACTGAAAGGCACAAAGAAGTTGTGTTTGGTCTCGTTATTAATCAGAAGTGTGTTCTGGGCATAACATGAATTGCGCCTGGCGCATTGCTATTTAAAATCGCAGATTGGGCAAGTTGGAGAAACATTGTTCAGTTATGGGAGAAGGAATCATCCAAAGCTCTCTGAGGTGAAGCAGGTGTGAGCATGTCCTTGTATCATCATGATAGCACACAATGTCCAAAGCGAAATAATGATGCCAGGAAATGGGAAAACACCCTTGAAATAGCAGGTAAAATACAGAGCCATTGACTTTGTACCAGATTGTTGTTGGTCTATGTTGCAATCGCTTTCTGCTGCCTCAAGATAGCAAAGTGCAAACAATGTGCCTGACCAACACGCCCCCTGGGCACACAGATGAGTACTCAGACATCATTGGTGCTGAGCATGAAAATGGCAACAGCACTGGTAGGAAACTAGCAATGACAGCTTCACTGCATTGTGCGCCAACCAGTGGCTCCATTTTTACATTCTCATACAGCATGGCTGTGTGACCGTGGCTTTTAAATGCTACTTGTGTATTTAATATAGAAACATTCTTCTCTCCTTCTCCACACTTGTGGGTTGCTTTTTAACAAAATCGAGGATTTCCTGTGCATTGTCCTCATTTTAACCAGCTCTGATGCTGTTAAACTTTGAGCTGAGACTCTCGTATTCTTCAAGAATTTTACACAACGATGCTTCACCAAATATAGAAGCTCTGTGACCCTGATGATCTCTTCTGCAGCCAGTTACAATTGTTGTGACTGTTCCTTAATATTGGCTTGATGGAGTTTGAGATCATTCAGCAGGTAGAGCAGTGAAAAGAAAGCCTTCCGTTTGGGGAACCTTACCGGAAACCTCCACAACATCACCAGGAACAATCTCCCTGGCCTTGATTCTCTGGACACTCTTCCTGTCCGCCCGGTAAACCTTTCCCATCTCAGGCTCATACTCCTTCAGAGCCTCAATGGCACTCTCTGCATTGCGCTCCTGTTGTAGAGATACACACAAAGCAAAACACAAAATGTGGTCATTTTAGTGCCATGATCTCCTTGATCTTAAAAACTGTAGACAAACTCTGCCTTCTTATGCAAAATGCTATATTGACTAATTAGTCTGTTATGACAGGCTAACAGTCTAGCCATTCATCATGTACAGACAATAACCAATTCAAGTGGTATAGAACTTAAGACATCTCAAAAATAAGAGCACAGATACAACAATACATCACTTGAGTAATGGTGTGTTGAATCAGAGTTTTAAAGAGTTTTGTTCGTCATTAACAAATCTTCAGTAAACACACGTGTCTGCAGCCTGTTTGTCTGTCAGTCTCGAGCTTGAACAACAGCTCGATCGGAGAAGTCAAACAGGCTGACGTTCAGTTCACTCCGTGCTTTTCTTCCAAGGCTGCCCTCAACCGCCTCAAAGTGTAAAGCCCAACTTATGCCAGCCGCCCTCCCTCTCTCCATTCTACCCCGAACCCCCCATGTGTGAATCCTTGTGCATAGTTTCCAAATGACTGCCACAGGATTGATATGAACCCCCCTACCACGCACAAAGACACACACACACACACACTCCGGGCCAGTGGTAACCCGATCATCCCTCTGTATTTTTACTGTGGATTGCACAGTGTGATTGTAACAAAGCAGGCTGCAGTTTGAGCCTTGAAGGCAGCACAGGTCCCGGTTTGCCACCCCCCTCCTCTCCGCCCCTGTTGGCTTAACCCTTCACCTTTTCACCTCCTGCTGACGTCAGAATTCTCGTTCTGGATTCCTCTTGAACTCTGAGCTCTGGAAGGAGCGTGTGCTTTCCGTAAAGGACACGGGCAGCGACCTGAATAGGCCGCCATCGTGTGTGATTTATTGTGTGTGACTGTTACTAAGTATAAGAGTCTATTTAGGTGTGTGTAAAAGACAGCATTCAGAGGCAGGTATGTGTCCTTGTGATTGCAATTGTTCCTGTGTGTGTGTGTGTGTTTGTGTGTGTGCGTGTGCTCACTGACCTGCCACACTCCAACAACAGCATTTGCAATGAGAATGAGGAGGATGACGAAAGGCTCCACAAAAGCAGTGACAGATTCCTCGCCTTCCTCAAACATGGCCAGAACCTGAGAGAGACAGAAAGTACACATCAGTGCGCAAATCTGAATGAAAATTTCATTTTCTTTATGTTGTTTATGGCTTTATCACATCAAATTATTATTTTTTTCCCCCCTTATGTTAAACAGGTTGAACATTAGAACTGTAACCAAGACTTGTTATCATAATTAATCCGTCAGTTAATTTACATTTAACACAATTCCCATCAGTTCATGGTGGCATCTTTAAACTTGGTGTTTTGTCTGCCCAAGAGTCTTAAATCCCCAAATGTTTAATTCACTATCATATAAACGGGGAAAAGCATAAAATCTTCTCCTCTCAGAGGCACCTAACAACAAACCTTTGGCATTTTTAATGAATAAATGACTTAAACAACAAAAAAATGGCCACATTTCCTGCCTTTGTTTACTTTTGATCAAACACTTTTTGGTTTCAGACTGCTGGATGAATAAAACAAGACATCATTTTTTTCTGAGGTAAGCTGTTATGTCAATAAAAAAAAATAAAAAAAACGGCAGAAAATTGTCGCAATTGTAGCCTTAATATAAGTTTACACTCACACCTTTAAGAAGAAGCACTGTTTGATCATGAACTGAAGTATTTTCAATTCCTACATATATATTTTTTAAAAAATCACCTTTTTGTGGGTTGAAACATTGCTTGATTTTTTTAATGATGAGCCACCAGTGGGTCTGTGAGCGATGCTGTCACTACAGTATGAGTAGACCTGTGATTCTCTGCTTGGTACAACAAGTGTCTTTAAGGCTGATGTGCACCTGTCGCTCCAGCATTAAATGTAAACATAAAATAGTCACGGCGAGGGGCTATTTCTGCCGGTTATGATGCCATTACTGGATTAAGTGACATTTCACTTTGTCTCCGTTGTCCCTTATGTCATCCTATCTGTGAAATATCTACATGTGACTCTTTTTCCAAACCTATAGTCTTAACACGTGTGCGCCCCTGTGAGCGGGGGGGCTCCCATGCTTCTAACACAGGTCTGTTTCGGAAAGGCTTTCGTGTTGACATTGACACAGATTAGTTGCAGGCCGGCGGAGCACAGAGTGAACCACAGACACAGAGAGAGAGAGAGAGAGAGAGAGGGGAGAAGAAGCCCCGTCCTTCTCTTGTAGCATTCAACTCTTCGCTCATCATCATGTCTGGCGTGTTTTTCATTTCAGCTCACATCTTTTCTCACCCTTTCCCAAAAATAGGCCCTCTTGCTCGCCCTCTCCAGTCTGTCTTCACCCTGCTTCTCTTCAAAGACACAATCGATCTCCAGAATGAGAGTCGGAGCCTGTCAGCACATTGCAGTGGCAGGACATTCCGGTGTGTATGAATAGGGCGACCATGTATTTGCAGTATTTAGTGTTCTCCCTTTTAGAAACCGTATACGACTCTGAATCTATTGCTCTCGTTTGTCATTGTAACAAACAATGCCATTGTGCAACCTAATCCCGGACCCCCTCCCTCCCTCTCCGCCATGTCTTTCACTCTCTCCTTCTGCTGCAAGCCATCCCTCGTTCCTTCCATCCCTGACCTTTGTCCAAGGATACAGTTTCTCGTCCTGGCTTGAGGCTTTCTTAAAATAAAGCCCCTGCCATGCATACGTGCACACACCCACACACACACACACACACACACACACACACACACACACACACACACACACACACACACACAGCCACTCTCTTTCTGTCTTTCTCTTTATGTTGCTCTCTCTATTTCACACACACACACACACACACACACACACACACACACACACACACACAGCCCGTCAGGCCTTCTAAGGCCATAGTGACAGCTGTGCAGGGAGGCCAGAGGGCAGAGATGGAGGATTAAGACAATGTGTCCAGCCTACTCTCCTCCACAAAACTGTTTTGGAGAGAGCAACAGCGGCGGGAGGGAGAGAGAGAGAGAGAGAGAGAGGGATTCCTTGTGTAAAAGAGAGTGAGGACATGGGTCCAAATGTAATCTAATAACCCAGCAATGCACACGCTCTGTTTGTCGGCCCCAAGTGTGCTAGTGTGCGTGTAATCAAAAAGAAAACAGGCGAGGGCCTAGAGAAGACGCAGCTCAGAGTTTACACATTCTCATGTCACCATCGAGTTCTTTATTGTCCCTGGACAATGCACTTTTGTAATCGCCAGTCTTGTTCTTTTTATCCCTTTCACTTTATCAAAGCACGGTTAGATGCAAGAAGTGACCTCGCCAGCCACGACTTTGAGCAGCTGATGTGTACCTTTGTTGTCTCTCAAGCACCTCTTTCAGGATTGGTAGTTCCTAAACTCTGAGTAAACCAAACCTTAATATGCCCTAAACATTTGATTGGTGGAGCTTGTTATGGACGGCTGGAGGCAAGTTAATGAAAGTGCTTTAATTATTTATACGACCTTCTGGTTGGTCAGCTCAATGGAGGGTTTTGACGGGTATGAATTGTGCTGCAATCTCAAAAAAGATTGCTATTTTTTCGTGAAAAAAAAGTATTTGTGGCTCAGATTTTCAACGAATTATCTTTTCTAAAGTTGAATCATCTTTGAAATCATATTTCGTAGCGGATTGGACGCTAAGGCAAATAATAAGCTATGGGGCCTGAAATAGAGGAAGGTAAGTAATTAAATGTAAGAGACACAGCTATTATAAACTGTTCAACAACAAGCCAACAACAAGGGAAATATTCTCTCTATATTTTCTTTTTGTCAATTTGTTTTTTGCTTAGCCAATCACTAAATGCTTATGGAGGAAACCTTTGATTACTATTCGTTTGATTCAGGGATTCAGTTACTTCAACTCTTTATGGGCCAAATGTATGTAAAATAAAGTAGGAAAATAACAATTATGTAACACCTTTATCATAGTAGGTATATGACAAATATATTTGTCTTTTTACCATAGGATCTTAAATAATGGTGATCTAAAAACTCTTCTGGCATAACGCGTGTACAGACTGTCTATCTTTTACCCAGACGATATTTTGAATATTAATATGCTGTATTGTGTGAAGTTAGAAGTAAGCAAACTCACAAAAGAGATGCAGGCGGCCAGCAGTAAGATTCTGACCAACAGGTCCTCAAACTGCTCCACCACCAACTCCCAGATAGTCTTTCCTGTTGGAGGAAATAGATGAGATCACATACAGTGTGCAAGCACATGGGGTCATTTGTGTAGTTGTTTTCTGTATAATGTATTCATGTAGTTTCCTGGTAAATGGTTAAAATGTTAATGTTATGTCAATATAATCTCTATAAATCATGTGCACTCAAAATACATTAGCCAACAATTTATGAATGGAAAAAAAACTGATTTGTGATGAAGTTTATTATTTGTATGGTGTTTAAGCTCTCTTACTGGGTATGCACAACACAAAAATTCTAGTTAAAAAAACATCCAACATCTCCCAAACTACAGAAGCTGTATTCTAACGTGTGTCTGTATCAACTAATTTCGTGAGCTGTGTGTGGTTTGAGCATATTGTCAGCAGTTTGGGCCACTATAACTATCTCCAAGCCCTTGGCTCAATGGTAGGGACAGAGCAAGGAGCCAGCAGGTGTTAAATAAATGACTTGTCATCGCAGGAAGTGATGGAACAGGTGTGTCTGGGTGGCACAAAGTTAAAAGATTCGCTGTGATCAACAGGGCATGTGGTTCTAACGTGAATGATTAAAAAGGAAGGGGTTTAAAGTGGACTCACCCTCTTCTGCTGGCAGCTCTGTGGGCAAAGAGAGACAAATGATATTATTAAAGCGAAGCTGTGTACCGCATTCACTGTTTGTAATGTTTACAGCACAAGTATCAGTCAAAACACAACAAACTGAAGATCACATTACAGAAAGTAGAATCTAATATCCATCTCTGAACCAAACAATTCATATCATGTGGCAGCTGGTTTTGTTCCGGCCTCCTTGTCCTGCCAGTTTATGACACGAGCAGTTCTTTAGTGGCTGCCCTTTACAGTGACCCTAATTACTCTGTTATTTGAGTTTGGTGTTTCTCTGTCAACATCCATTAGTCAGCTAACAATATAGCATCACTGCAACCTGTCGAGCGTGATTTAATGCTGCAACAAGATGGTACAAAGTAAAGATGGTTTACTGTGTGTAAGATGCACTAGTTTGGTAAATGTTTCTCACAAGTAGGCCTTTTCAACAGCAGACATTTTGAAATGTCACAGAGGGAAAAACACAGGTGTAAATAATAACATTAACGATGGCTCTGTTACAGCTTCAGGGCCAATTAAATGGAACAGAACCAGCGTGAATGATGTGGCAAGGTTAAATGGCCCGCTCGAGGCAGATGTTTCTCAAATTCCAGGATCAAGACTGAATGTGCGAGATGGAGACTGTGAGATGCAGCTGGACAAAAACTAAGCAAGTTGACCTTGAGAAGTTTTCCAATGTCAAGACTGAACTGTCCCGCTCACGTTTCAAAAGAAAAGACGGAAAAATAATCTTCAATCTAAAACGAAAGTCAGCAGTCAGTGAACCTGAATCTCTAATGCTCAATCACCAAGAAGCCACACACTGTGCCAATTCATCTGTCAACCATCCCGCCACTACTCCTCCTCCACCTTCTGCCTGTTTCTAAAGTTTTCTCTTGGTAAACCTCTCAGGTACACTGTGCTTCTGCCTCTGCACCTTCCTCCCTCTCTAAATCCAAATGTACTGTCCTGGACGACCCTGCGCCTTTTCTCACCAACTTCATTCATTACTTCTCCTTCTTTCCACTCTCCAAAGCTCCATCCAACTCCATTCTTGCATCCATCCATCCATCCATCCATCTTCCATCTCTTTTTTTTCTCCTCACCGTTGTAGCCATACTTGCTCAGGTTCTTGTTGACCTGATCAGGTGAGAGGCCGGTTTCTTCAGTGACGCCAAAGTAGGACAGGACATCCTCTGACTCTTTGATGTGTGCGTTCTCCATCCTCGCTGAAACGGAGAGGCTTCAGGACAAAAGGGGATAGAAAACACAGAAGACACACTCAGATCAGTCTCAGCGGCCCAGCTGGCCTGATACTGAAAGTTAAAAAACAATTGAAGCCATGTTCACCCACCACTTTCTTGAAGTGTGGGATTGGGATTAGAAACTGGCAACCCCCCTGCGTTCACACTTGCTCTCTCTCTACCCCCTCTCTCTCTCTCTCTCTGGGCTGTTGCTCTCCTCTCGGAGCCCTGGACTGACAGAAAGTGCAACCCGGCAAACTGTCCTGAAAAGTTTTATACAGATGAAAAAGTCCCCTCATTGGTGCCTGTCCACCATGCACTCGCCCCTCATTGGCCGAGAACGTCACAAATAGGTGGGCAGGGATGGCCCCTGTGGTAAAGAATAGGCGGGGGGTAGGTGTAGGGGGGGTGGGGGTGAGAGAGGGCAACAACTGCAGAGGGGTCTGCTGCCCGGCAAAGCTGGAAATAAGATGTGCATAAGAGAACATGCGTGGTCAGGACAATGAGGAGGGGCGACATAAAGGCTTTCTGAATGAGAGGTAGGGGACACTGATGAGCACATGACAGAGTACTACTTTGCGCATGTGCGTGCGCGTTTGTGGACTCACAACATCATTGGGGATGATCAAAGTGAGGAAAAGGAAATGTCGAAAAGAAAAGTACAGTTTAAAAAGGTCTCCGGTGTATCAAGGACAAAGGAAGTTCCTGTGAAGGTCACGTCTATTATGTATCATAGCACATTCATACGACATTATAATGCATTTATATGGCTGAGTTTAACTTTCATAAATGTTTATAATCATGCATGACAACTTAAAGCAAGATTTATAAAGTATTAACTGTGGCAGACATAATCTGTTATAAGTTCTATTCACCTCAATGCCATGACAACAGTATTGAAAGGGAGAGTCTGGGTTCTGGCGCACACAACACACATTACATTACAACTACCGTAACTTTAGCCAGAGAACGGCTTTAATGTATCATGAGGGAATACAAATTCAGGAAGGGAAAATTGTCTTTAAGTATGGATAAGCATGTTCTGATGATACAGCATGTACGTTGATTAAAGTTAAAGCACAGCATAAGGCACAATACAAAAACATGCATGATTATGATGAAGATTTATGAGCATTATTTATAACACTGGCTGTGTAGTGTAAGACAAAAAATATTTATTCATTATTATTATTATCAAAGATATTTCAAGTCCTTATTGTCCCCTGAAATTTTCATTAAAAAAAATGTTTTTCTTGTCAGATTGTTCTTTTAACCACTGTTGTCACTTTGGTATGAAGATATAAAGCATTACAAATACTGAACTTATAGTCCATTTATGTAGTTGTCATGCATGATTCTATTTATTTATTTTTTTGTCATGTATGTAGCACTTTTCTTAACAAAGTCACAAAGTGCTTTACAAAAGAAATTAAAACCAAACACAGCAGATAAAGAATATTATAAACATGACCTTCATATAAAGCATTACCGAAGACATCTGTTTATCTAATTTTTTTTAAAATTGTGTTTATTTATTCCTGAGTGGACATACTCAAGAAATGTACAAACTGTGATCAGAAGTTTGAGGTACCCCTCGTGTATTTCCATATTATTCTACTTTATACTTCTCCTGCTGTACTTTTTACAGGCAATCATTGTACTTTTTACTCCACTCCACTGTATACACTTAAAACTCTACTTCCACTGACTCCATCAGAAAAAAAAGAGTTAAGCAGTTAGCAATAGCAAAAAATAAAAGATGTGACATATAACACAACATTCAGAACATTCACTTTTGATACCTGAAGTACATTTTTTCGCATTAATACTTCTGTATCGATGCACTAATTTTACTTGTACTGCAGTGTTGTTACATTTTTCTGTTGGTAGGTAATGGATCTGAATACTTCTTCCACTTGTAGACTTTACTTGTAGACCAGAGCAATGGTAAGCACACAAGCAAATAAAAAGGTCCAACTATTTCTCCTCTGCAGCACATGGAAGTAAAGGAATTGTGCTGCTGCAGTTCCCTGAATGCCCAATGTTCATACAGATGGAGTGATGAGCTCATGAGTACACAAACACACATACAGACACAAGAAAAGCATGAAAAAGAAAGAAGACGAAAGATTAGAGCAGTGACAGGCTTTTATGTACATCATGTGAGTTTAGTTCAATTAAGCCCCATTTATGGAAAACATGTTAACACTGCAAATGTTTATAAGATAGTGTAGTAAAAAAACATATATGTTATAGCTGCTCAGTATCTTATTGCCATAGCCCTTTATGTCACAACACATAAACCAAAGATCTAAAGTGTGTATTTTTTCACGTTAAAGGTACTATAATGCTGGACCAAGTGCGTTGAAAGGGAACCCTGTCGGAACCTGTGCCCCTTGCAAATTAGCAAATTAATCTTAAAACCTGCAAGAACTGATTTGTTTGGCCACTTGGGGGAAGCAGAAACAAGCTGTGAACACAGTGTTGACATATCATCAGCTTTTAGGTTTGATAGGGTGAAATTTAGGGCAAACAGTTGTTTATTTACACGTCCAGCAGTCTTGGAGTTTTTGGATTTTTTCTGGTCACCTGATGAATGTAAATCTAAAACCCCTTTCACACTGGACATAAAAAAACACAACATGCACACCCACTAACATCTGCAACTGACATTCATCCTTGGGTCAAATAACAGCAGTAGTCACAGTATTTGTTGGCTTCAGCCCCAATTGGCTGTGAAGCAAATGTGAAAACACAGATCTTTTGTGACGTAATGATGCGAGTTGAAGTTAAGCACGTTGGCGTATAAACACTTTTCCATCTGTGTCCCCTCTGGCAGCGCTCAGACACGGTTCAGTTGGTGTTGAGTTTGAAGGAGACAGGAGTAAAGAATCTTAAATTGTGACCAACATAATGTTGTCTCTGGGCTCCATGCTGCTTTCTACTATTCCCTGTTTTCCAGCGCATTTGTGATATTGAATGTAGTCAAAAAACAGAAAGGCATCTTGTCTACTGGCAATGAGAAGGAGTGGATTGTCCATTACTGGTGGGTATCCCAGTGTTTAAAAGAAGAAAGGCGTTGCACTCTAATGTGGTCTTTCTCCCTGTTTTTTCTTCCCTCTATCCTCCCGAACATTTGCCTCTTGCCTTCGTCTCCCTCCAGGCTAGCATCTGTCTTTAAAGCTGCTCCGCTGTGTGTTTCCCTCCTGACCCGCAGTGCTGCTGCAGGCCGTCTGTAGCAGTGCAAAGCTCAAGGTGGCTCACTGACATTTAGCTCAATCTCCCTTTGGCATCAGGTTACCGCGACTCATCCTAAGCGCTGTGCTCTAATGCTCATAAAACACAGCAGTGATAATACTGCACTGCTCGTGCAGAGGCACACACACATGCACACACGTGCACGCACGCACACACACACACACACACACACACACACACACACACACACACACACACACACACACACACACTTATTAGTGTTGTTGCACAGGGAGAAGCCAATTGTAGGAACACAGGTTTAAGATCATCTCTTGTAAATAATGATAAGGTGTGTATCATACGCTCGTGAAGTCATCTGAACTGTTTTTTGTCAGACTATAACACATCATTATTTTTTCCTGAAAGCAATTTTTTAACAACATAAGTGACTTTAATTGCAAATGACATAAATAAGAATAATTTCACATCCCTAACCTTATTGTACTTGCACTTATTTAGGTGTTTATTGGACTTACATTGTTATTAAAATGATTATCTTAATCTTATTGATAAGAGCTGCCAGGTCAGCTGGTAAGAGTTGGCAGTCTTACCTATGACTTCCTGTTTTCAAGGCGCTGTAGCTCACCGAGGGTTGACATGTCGTGTCTCCTGTTGTGATTGTTGACTTAAGGATATTTAAGTCCCAGGATATCATGAGAGAGGACACAGCACTCCTAAAACAGGATGTCCTCTACAGTCGACCGCTCCGTGCTCTGCGGCCCGTTCAACATCTCATATCAAACCATATAGCTCATAAATGAGATCTACGAATGTGAGACATGTCTTTGTCTTATCAAAAACTGAATGAGCTTAATCTCTCTCACTATTCATAAGATTTTCATCGTAAATCAAGTGTGAATTCTGTTTTCTTTGAACTTTTGTGTGTGTCATAATTTTCAAATTCTCCAACAAATACAAGCAATAATAAGGAATGAAATGCTTGACTCTGTTAATGTACGTTGCCAGCAAATTGAATGACAAATATAATGCTGCAACTCTATTACTCTTTGATATCAAGACTTGGTCCATAAAACATCAGGAAACAATGTAAATTGTCCATTCTAGTTTATCAGTCCAAGGTCACATCTTGAAATGACTTCAGAACACGATGATACTCAGTTTGCAGTGAAAAAAAAACACAGACAAAATGACCTAATCCATTATGAAAATAGTTGGATCATCAATCAGCCGTAGACGAATGAATCCACATAAACACAATTTAAAATGATAACCTTAGTAAAACTTGATTACATCGTGCAGAAACAAATACATAGCAGTACCTGTAACAACATTCTTCCACCTTGAACGTTTTCATGTTTTTATTCCTGCAATCTAGCCATAATACTTTGAATTTTTATTTACGCCACATATGGCAAGACTTGTGTTTTGGGAAGCAGGAGGACCCGTGATGGCCAACATATTTTCGTTCATAAAAGTGGGTGTAATCGAAACTCCGGGACTTCAGTTTGAAAACTGTCACCTAATTATCTTCTTGCCGTTTTTGTTTGTTTGTCTCTTAGTGTTGACCGTGGACCTCTAGCACCTGTCCCAAACATCCTGCAGTTATAATCCAGGTTGTCCTTACCCCTCAAACGATTATGTGTGTAATGATTTGGAGCCGGGACGGGACAGGCTCTGTCGTGATGTAACTAACTATGGTGTGTGTGAGGGCTTGTTGGCAGGCGGAACGGTGTGGGAGGTGGGCACGTCAGGACTGCCTGCCTGTGGCTGCTCATCACTGCTCTGATAGATACAGGAAGTACTTTGAGGGCGGTCGGTGAGGGCCAAAAGTAGCCAAAAGTGTGTGTGTATGTGTGTGTGTGTGTGTGTGTGTGTGTGTGTGTGCGCGTTTGTTTGTGTGCATGTAGGTAGTTAGTGCGTATACTGCACTGTATTATTAGCTGAGGCAGGGCAGCTGGGGTTTGAAGTGTCCCACTGTAACTGTACCTATAGCAGCAGTTGTGCTCATCTGGTATAAATAGTGCGGTGGGCATGTTGGCAGGCAGTTATGACACAATGGCAGAATTTGAGTGTTCTTTCAGGGCAGTTTGAGAATGTGACACCCTGCAGGCGAAGACCCCCCTAGATGCTACATGAAGCTTGAAGGTTACATCAAGTAACCTTCAAGCCAGTGTTTACATGCACTGCAGCAACAAGATTATACTCCTTGTTTACCATGTAAACAAAACCCAGGATACAGGACTAAGCTAAAGGAAAAGTTCAGCTTTTTGAGGGGAAATAATCTCATTCACTTCCTTGCAGAGAAGACAGGAAACAGCCTCGATCTCTCCTTAGGCAACAACACATGACTACCAGCACCTCTAAAGGAGTGTAATTTGTAATAACTCTTTTGTTTAAAACATTCAAAAAGTAACTAAAATCCTCAACAAATTATGAGATATAAAAGTTTTAATGTTATCTCAATGACATCTATGAATAGAGTTGCAGAGATATTTACTAAAGTTGGCATGCTGAACAGCTAGCCTCGGTCCGTCCTGTGCAGCAATGCCACCTTGTACCGCCAGAGGCAACATATCCTCATAGAATGATATCTGATGAAAAGTTACATGCAAATTTTGCATAATCCTATAAAATGAGCTATCACTGTGCGGGGAAACAAGAGTTAATATTGCTGTGGTTTTTCACTGTTGGAGACAACTCTCGGCGAAAAGTTTGCTGTTGATATTGCAACGTTTTCTCTAGACTGGTAAGTCGACAGCTGCTAACGTTGGCTTTTAGTGACAGCTTATACAGGAAGGACTGGCCAATTATGTAGTTGGCTAGTGACAGTGTTAATATGATTTTTTTAGTCAGCTGTTTCTTTAAAGAACGAAATACCATGGTAGGTATGTTAATTTCCTTGTTTCTTACTACATGGGTCGTAAGTGAATTCTGATCCGTCCAAAAAACATGCACACTGGAGGGTCACATTGAATGACATGTAAACACCTTATGTCTCTAACCTATGACTAAACGTAATATACATTCATGTACTGTACATGTAGAACATGTAGCTGAACAAAAACAGGGTGTTCCAGGCACTCAAACAGTTTTTCTTATTGTCAAACTGTGCTCCGGAGCCTTTTACGATAATAACTATTGTAATCCAGCTCATATGCGTGAATATTCTCCCACCTTCTGCCATCCTATCAGTCTCCTTGCTGAAATCTCCCTCTTCTCTGTTTCACCAGCTCATGATTCTTGTCCTCTCCTGCACCCACTTCATTACTTTGCTGCCACGTGCCTTGAAAACTGCCCCTGGAAGCAAACCAAGGCCAGGCGCTCTCTTGAGTAAGTGCGTCCCTGAGAACATAAAGTTAGGACACACTCCAGGCTCTCGTGTTGCTCTGTTATGTCACCAAATCTCAGTCCAGTCTCAGTCTCTGCCACCAACACCCCCCCCCCCCGAAGGAGATACTAGAGACTGATAAAGAGCCACTTCCTCCTCAGAAGATCTATTTGGCCTTGGTGAAGCAGAGCCAACATGAACAAGACAAACACACACACACACGCACGCACACACACACACACACACACACACACACACACACACACACACACACACACACGTTTATACACACTCCACATGTGTCTCCAAGATCTGTGTTGTGGTTTTGTTTACAGAGACCTGTCAACTCTTTTCTAACACTTGTGACCTCAATAAATGGCTGTGTTCCAGCGGTTCCCCTCGTATTACACATTTAAACCTCTTTGACTGAAGTGTAGAAACTATCTCTCAAATTATAGGCAATTCAAATGACATCAGTTGACATCAGGTTTGTATCTTTCAAACATGCATTCATGTCTACGGCCTTATCGCCGTATTTTCAGACTAAGTTCCACCAAAAATATATGATAAAATAAAGGCATCAGCATTATTTCCCAGATGTTATTCCTGGCAGTATGGAGAGGGGCTTTGAGCTTGTGTTGAAATTCATAAATAAAATAGGAAAACTCAGAAAAAACTGGGAAAGGAGCTCCCTCTTTTTGGTTTCTGGTCAAAATGCATTGGCGTGACTAATGAAATCCTTGCTACGACTCTGCAAAGAGAATGAGATGTGTGTGATTCTACACACATCGAGCAAAATCCATTTTATGTGTTGATGCAGCTATAAAACCTGCTGTCTTGGGATTGATTAATTTCCGCAGTTTAATTGACAGTTTGTTGTTGGCTTTTGATTATTTCAGTCCGTGTTTCCAGACGTGTGATTGTTGCTCTGCCTCAGTGGACGATGCAGTTTTAACATTCCTGAATGCATCTCACAGTTAATTTGAACAAAATGCAGAAAACGCTTATGCTAATGAGACAATGAGCACACGTGCCCATTGTTGTGTGTGTTGGTCCCCCTCCGCTGTGTCGTGCATCTCTCTCTGGCAGGTTAGTTGGAGGAGTTCGGCATTCTCGGAGCTTCAGAGTATATTTAACCCTGTGGCTCCCCTGCCGGATAGCCCCGCCATATACGGGCCGGAGTCGTGGGCAGGCGGGGAATGACTGAGTGCACAGGGCTGGAGACACAGCAGCGATGACAGCATGATGGATGAGTGTTGAGCAAGATGAGGGAGTCCACTATGGAGAGAGAAAGAGAGCGAGAGAGACAGACAGACAGACAGACAGAGAGGTGGAGGACAGGAGAGCTCAGTGACGACCACCCTCTTTGCTCGTGTTTTTATTGACCAGCTGTGACTGAGCAGCGCTGAAAGATGCTCCAGCTGCAGGTTTAGCTGATTTGCATTTGAAGTACTCATACCACACTGGGAAAAATAATCCACTGCAGGTGAAAGTCCTGCACTGAAAATCTTACTGAAAGCTAAAACAGACAATTCTCCCCCAAGTGTTCCCAAGTGGTATTATTGTTGCCGCCGCTGTTGCAACGACGACTGGATTGCTTTTCCGTTTTCCTCAGGGTAGCAACTACCAACAACATGGGAAAAATCATGAGTTTATTCATTTGCTTGTATATCTCTTCTGAAGACAGTGTGACTATTTCTGATAACAAGGAGCAGCTAGTTACAGGTTTGCAAATATGCCAACTGTTTTTTTTTGTTTGTTTTTCTTCTAACTTTATGTTTTCAGTCAATGGTTGTGATAATGTCTGGTTGTAAGAGATGCTGCAGTCATAAAATGACCTTTGAAAACTACTTTACTTTGTGACTCTTTAAAATTACAACAGAACTTTGTTCACAACATTCATTCATTCATTAAGAACTATAAACGCTCTAACCAACATGTAAAATGGAAAAAAATATGTTTTCTTTTCCGCTTTTCCATGAGGGTTGCAGGATGTTGCTGCTTTTTATCCCCCTGAGGGGTCACGGGGCTTACTGGGGCCAAATCCAGTTCTACTCATGGGCGAAGGCCAGGGTACACCCTGAATGAGTCGCCAGCTCATTGCAGGACCCTTACTGATGACAGTGGCTGCCCCACAGGGTGCCAACTGCACATCAGAATCAATCCTGGGGTTCAGTATCTTACTCAAGGATACTTCGGCATATTGCTCAGTCCCACCCCAGGGGAGCCGGTGATTCAAACCAGCGACCTTCCGATCACTGGTCCACCAGCTGTACCCACTGAGCTACAGCCGCCCCCTGTGAATACGCTGTGTTGCATTTGAGTGGTACTTATAAATTTGTGCTGATGCTCCTAAAATTTTCACTTCATTTCAGGACCAGCACTACAAATTGAAAACGTTAGCCTGGAGTGCGGATTTTAGTTTAGAATGGAGATGAGAAAGCAGATAGAAATGGTGCCAGGCAGCCTTTACTTTTCTGGGAGATTTCCTGTCCAACAGCAGACAATATGTTGCATATACAATATGTGTAGTGAACGCAAGGTTTAAAGGGAACCAACGTAAACGCCAATGGTGTCATAATTCTATAGACATACATTGGGAATTCAACAGTAGCTTTATAACCAAATGCTAAAAGCAAATGCATAATGCACAATGAACCCATAAATGGAACACATACTGTCTCCGTTTATTGTGTGTATTATGGGTATGTCAAGTTAAATAAAGTGTAGGGGAGTAAAAAAAATATTAAGTTGTACAAAATGGAAATACTCGAGCTAGTGCTACCCAGTGCCTTAAGTTTGTAAATACACATCCACCTGTAAGAAGCTGCTTGCAGTGTGGATGCAGGCTGTGAGCAGACAAACAAGTGTAACAGCAGCCGAGTGAGAGAATATAGAAATGTGACCTTGCAGAGAACATTTCTGAGTATGTCACAGTATGTTCAAGTGTGAGTGTGAGACAGACGGACGCACGGACAGACCGACAGACAGACAGCGAGACGGACAAACAGAGTGTATGGTATGCATCGGACAGGTGTGTGTGTGTGGGCATCCGAGCGCGAGAGCACATGCAGGGGAGTGTATGTGCGTGTATGTGTGCGTGACAGGTGTTTAGCTGGAATGGTGCTAAGCTTTAAGTGCTGTCCCAACCCGAGCCCTATTCCTGGGGTCCACGCACAGACACGCACACGCACGCGCACACACACACCATAGTAATCATCAATAGGAGGATACAATTGTCCCTGTAAAGAAGATGAGTTATTACTGATTTAATGAAGTGGTAATCAATATTTGTCTCAATTTTTGTTTTTTTTACAGTTAACCTACAGACACACACATCACTCAAATGCACACACACATACAATCACTCAAATGCGTGCACACACAACTACACACACACACACACACACACACACACACACACACACACACACATGCCATTATAGTAATCATCACAGAAGGATACAAATGTCCCTGTCATTTAAGATTCAATTTATTGTTCAATAAGCCCCTCCTTTGAGCAGTAATTGACCAATCACAGCACGTCAAACACAGGACTGATTGGATTTCTCCCATTTCTCCACATACCAAAATCAATGTATGTGGGGCTGTTGATAAAGGTCCACTTATATTATTATATTAAAGAGGATAACGGAAGATTTTGTTGCAGAAGCAGAATATTATATTCAGGATAATGTTTTTTCATTAGTGTATTATCAGCTGAAACAAAAAATAGCAACAGTTACATTTTAAGAAGTCAGCTGGAGATATTGTTTCTAACCAAGCAATAAAGTTATATCAGCGTAATTAGCTACTGATAACAGTTACTCCTTCTGCCAGTGACGGTTGCCATTTCATCTGACGAACCTCAATAGTCAACTCTAGAAATGATAAGCTGCTTTTGTTCTAAAATCAAAAAGTTTCTAAAATTTCTAATTTCTAAAATTAATAAAAATTTCGGAAGTGGTAGTTACATTACGGTTTAGACTATCAAAACTACAAAATTAAAACTACTCTATATGCATGCCTGTACCTCAGTCCTGTTTCAACAGTAAACCAATGACAAAGCTCGAGTCATAAGCTGACAAAATAGCCAACAACCGCTGTAGGAGCTCACTTGTACCACAGTGTTACATACATGCAGTCAGATTGTAGCAGTCGGGGGGAATAGCTGAGGACAGGGCTACTGGATGGTGACCCCGGGGCCTATAAATCACCTGCAGTATGTGCGGAGCTCGATTACCGCACCAGAGCTGGAACCAAACGAGCCCGGTGCTGAAAGAGGAGTTGAGTAAATAATATAACGCTGAGTCCATCACTGCTACTCTGGAACGGGTCTCTGTGGGAGTCTGTGATGGGCGCTCGAAGAAGAAAAACAATGACCATGGCCATTAAACATACTAAATGTGAGGGGACCAAATACATAGCTGCATTTTTTGCTTCTAAAAAAGCAAAGAAAAAAAGTAATTTTGTAGTGAGTTCTTGAGGTTTTCTTTGAGACGACCTGAAGGGTTTGATGTAGCATGTATTAAACCAGTAGTTCATTGTCTGTAATAGTCTGGAAAATGAATGTAATTCACAGTGTAAAGGGGTCATGGCTACAAAGGACTGCAAAAATAGTTAGCTGAACAGAAGGTCCCATTTCTCCAGAGCCAGTTGACAACACTTCCTATTAATAGTGAGGATTGTCCTTGGGTATTTTTATAAAAGGAGATGGTGTGTGTGTGTGTGTGTGTGTGTGTGTGTGTGTGTGTGTGTGTGTGTGTGTGTGTGTGTGTGTGTGTGAGTGTGTGCATGAGGAAAGTAAGGCAGAAGGGGATGAAGCTTTCTCGGAGGAGACGGATAAAAAAAAAAGCTCGTATTACAGCAGACTTACGCACTACTAATGCGTCAGACCTCGCCTTCACTCATTGGCCTGTTACCTCCCGAAGATTTTCTCCCCCATCCTTCTCCGTACACTTGATGTCACTTATTCCATGTATCTCTGTTTCTGTCTTTCATTTTCTCCACAGTCCTTTTTACACACACACACAGACACACACAGACACACACACACACACACACCCCTGGTCTATTTTTAGCACGCTGTGGGGTTTTGAAGGTAGAGTTGTGTCGACCCCTCGTCTCACCCCAGCTCCAGGCCTTACAAGGACCCCCCGACGGACATGGTTGCCTCGCAACCGCTCATGTTTGCACCTAAGCTGTGAAGGTCCAGCGCACGACCTGCAACTGCCCTTCATCATCTTAATTATCACCATCCCCCCCCAATCCTCCTTCATACAGTATCATCATCATTCTTTATCATGTGCCAGTGCACCAAATGGGACACGAAGCCCGGTGTGTCTTTTGTTGTTGTGAGGAAACTGATAATGTGAGTGCGGAGTTATAAGTTATATCTGGTTAGAGGGATGGGATGTCAAAGATTGACATACCGGTTGTAAAATGTTTGAGGAGAGTATGTTGTGTCCTTTTCTTCTGAACGGATTTGTTTAAGACAATTTATCACATTTCACCCTTGGCAGTCTCACAGGCGTGTAGACAAACGTAAAAGTACTGCACTGATTCAGCATTGTACTGCTGTTACATTGTCAGACTTGTGGACCAAAATCCATGCTGCAAAATCACAGGTCATCTTCTTCCTTTAGAAAATCTTGTGCCTACATTACTGCAACCGGACTGGTGACAGTTTGGAAACAGAGATTCGCGATGTTTTATGCTACGGGAAGCTGATTGGCCTCGACCTGGTCAGGCTGCAGAGGTCTTATAAGCTTACTTGGTTTTTTTTTGTAAGTACACACATCCAATTGTTTTTGGTTATTTTTCCACCTGAAGCTGACTCCAATTACAACATTTGAAGAAATAAATCAGACCTCACACAGCTCCCTCTGGAGCCATGAAAGACATTAACCCTAAAAACATAATTCAAACATTAGCTGGGGGACCCAACAGACTCTGATGAGTTAAATCGGTGCCCTTCAAGGTCATTTCATGGCATCTTTGGCACATAGGTTGGCCAAGTTAAGGGGGGAAAAAAAGAAATCATGACACTCATTTGGACTAGCGTAGAGCGTGCATTATAAATTGGGTGTGTGGAGTTGGACAGACAAATGCAATTACCTGGCTGGGAGGGTTCTGACGAAAAGAATCTACTGGTTGGAGTTTGAGAAATGTAGGACCCTCAATGTTTTTAAGAGCTCGGTAGCATTTTGGGGATTCATTTTGCCCATTCTGTTTTTCAAATCGGTCTGCTGTCCGCTAAATAAAACTATCATCAGCTCAGATTGATCAATTTCAGCAACAGAATGGATATCATGTGTGCTTGTAATATATGCATGTTGATAAAGATAATCACCGTATTCACAAAAACAAATTCTGATCACACAAAACACAAACTGATATTTAATCTAATGACGAGTTTCATCATCATTATCTCCACAATCAGCCACGCTCACAGTTTTGAACATCATCCTTGTTATCACAATCACACCGCTGTACCATCTCTATTCTGTCATTATTATCATTATCATCATCTTTCTATGCCAAGTCACCATTTCGCCCCATTCATTTTGATGTCCATCAATGTCATAAAGTCCAATTATGTTAATTATCCCGTCGAGAGTGAGCAGCGCAGGGTGTGACAGCGAGCTGTGATAATGATGACACAGAGGCCGGAGGAGCAGAAAGGTCGTGGCCATTAGCAGGAGACAGCTGCCGGAGACAGAGTGACATGTTGGAGGGCAGAGGAGGAGCACAGACACCACTTGAGTGTGAGCTTGTCCTGTTAAAAAAGAAATATTAACACAGTCTGAGGGCAGGCAGGAAGTGATTAGATGCGACAATGACACATTTGCGATGTCTTTAAAGCGGCTTCAGCTCAAGGAACAGTGTGAGGAGGCGAGTGTTTGGATTCATATTTACTATAATTGGGTCAGAATTATGGAACTGGAAGATAACTACATTTTGGCCCCGTTCTCAACTTTAAACATGCAGAAGCTAACTTTTTCCAGACACTTGGGGGCAGTGGAAACAAGCAAACAGTTGTTTAGCTCCACATCCTTTCTTTGCTCCCTTTACATACAGTGTGTGTCAATCTCTTACAGTGCATGTGTCCTTTATGTTGGCATGGATGTTGAGCAACAACTCCAGTAGAGGGCAGCTCAGAGTCCAGGGTTTCTGACAGACACAAACACGTTATCGCTGGAAGAGGTTGTGATGATGTTAAGAAATAGGCAAAAAGTGTCGAAAGCGTTCAGCCACTGCGATGTGTTGATGAAAGTCATTTCAAGTACTTCCGGATGTCCGCCATTGTTCGATTTCTTCATTGTGTCCCGTGGTCTTCTCACGTGAACTATTGGCTATACTGCCTCAATGATTTCTGCCGGTACTGTTCATTTCACCAGCATCTGTAAGCCTTCGGAAAACATGTACAAATACGATGTAACAAACACAGAGTAGGAACAGCGGGCTCTCTCTATACGGAAGACATATCTAATGTTGAGCATAAATGTTTACATGTCCAGGCTGTACATGTAACCTTTGTTTCCGGCCTCTTTAAGAATGTCACTCTGAAAATTCACTCCTTCACCTCTGTTTTTCCCCCTGCTTTTTGAATTACTGAGTAAAACCGTATCAGCAGCAACAGATTATTATGGGTATATGAAAACACACACACGCACACACACACACACACACACACACACTTCTATAGCGAACCAACGATCAGCATTTGAAATTCTTATCTGCCAACATCTCTGAGTAAAAACAAACATCGGGTGATCATGTTGTTGTGATGACAGATTTATTACAGTATAGAAATCACTGCTTACACAGACTACAAAAAAATTCTTCATATAATTCCTCATCATTCATTTTGAAATATCATCACTACTCTCAATACCTGACAAACGCATTAAACTCTAGTGAAGCGCAGACATTCTTTAAGAAATACATCATCTCAAAGTTACAGATTTTTTTTTTAAGACACTGATAGAAATGTGTAAAAATGTCACAGAGCAATAAAAATATCCCATATCCTTAAACTGTGAACTGAAGAGCCAGTCAGT
The DNA here is from genome assembly GCF_900880675.1 of Sparus aurata. Taxonomy (NCBI): domain Eukaryota; kingdom Metazoa; phylum Chordata; class Actinopteri; order Spariformes; family Sparidae; genus Sparus; species Sparus aurata. The sequence continues at coordinate 11,896,257 of NC_044209.1, read as the reverse complement.
GGACACGGTGGCAAAGTGAGGACAGTATAAGTTACTCATAATAAACTAGTTCACATTCAATAAAAGAGGACGCCATGTGTTCAGACAACGTTCGGATACACGTGATTAAAAATGAGCTCTTTCATTTCGGAGGGTTTGGATTTATGTCAGAAATGTAAAAATATACATGAAATATGAAATATATAATATATACATACATTATAAGAGAACCCACTTTGTTTCCAGTATAAAGACAGTATTTCAAAAAAGGGATTCCAAAAAGGATTCGGTGTTAGAAGTAATTCTATGAGGAAAGCAATCTGAAAATATCAGAAGGAGCTCTGACAAACGGAACGTGCGATCTTGAGATAATGGCATCTCACCTTCTATACTAACATGTAATCTGTCATCTTCAAAATCTAAAGACAATCGTGAAATAAATGACCTGAAAGTAAATTGAACTCAGTCTCGTGTCAGGACGTTCCCTACAAGCTAAAAAATATAAATGAAGAACTGATTGTCAGGCTGGTTTAATGTGACTGGTCCCTTTTGTCTTTCTAACAAAAGACAACTTTCAAACATTTTAAATGTTAGTATAAACCTTTAAAAGATAGACGGAGGAGTGCTTTGTTAAAAGGCGTTTCCACAGGCGTCAGACTCCTGCCAGCAGGGACTGTCAGGGTCCACACACAATCACACACACAGAGTAAAATGGTGGATTCATGCGCAAAAACACATTCTCAACATGGTCCAGTTCTCCTTCATTGGCATACGAATCATTCTTGTTAGTTGCACATTATACAGGAACAGTATAATATCTGGATTAATATAACATGAAGAGTAATAATAATAATAAGAATACTATATTTTACAGAACGGCTTTGATTTGTCGGCGGCCAATAGTTAAAAAGCGTTTTTTTTAGTGTCATGACAATTAAAAAATGTCTCTCTGCCGTCTCTCTTTAAGAATCACTACAAAATCTGTGTGTGAGTGTGTGTGTGTGTGAGTGTGTGTGTGTGTGTGTGTGTGTGTGTGTGCGAGGCGAGCTGAGAGGCCTATAGGTTGCTGAAGAGTTCGTTCTTCTTGGTCCAGTCCATTGGCGGGGCTCTCTTGTTGGAGCGTTTCTGGTGGGCGAGCTCTTTGACCTGCTGCAGGGACAGGTTGAGCGCTGGGATGGCCTCAGAGATCAAACCCTGAGCAATGAAGAACGGAGAAAAACAGGAAAAAGTGCAGATTGTCAACATATTTCATCAAGAACGTACATCCTTCCTTGTTTGATACCTTCCCTTGTACTCAAACTGCCACAGATTTTGTCAACATTAGATATCATACGGAGGAGCAGTCATTTTATTTTCAATGCAACATGTTTTATTTGTGCTTCAGAGCATTTCCTGCGACGTACCTCAGGTGGGGTGTTTGTAGGCGGGGTTGTGAGCGAGGCGTTGGAAGAGGCATTGGAAGGCGATGGACTGATTGACAGCTTCGAGTCCCTCTCTGCCTCTTTGGCCCCTCTACCGTTCACCTGGAAACACAAACGCTCATCAGCATCACTTCTTTCAGAAAAAAAAACCATCAAATACACAAAAAACCTCATGAACATTTTGCCAGGAAGACTGAGCTGCGAGAGAGTCACATTTCAACAAATGACATTGGGGAAGTATCATTCTTTTTTTCCAGCTGTGGTGCGGTACCAGACCACACCACAAGGGGGCAGCCTTGCATTTGAGTTGGTTATCCGTTGAGCGCAGGAGAAATCTGACATTTCAAACATGCCAACTAGAAAAGACAACCGAAGAATAAATAATGGTGAGTTATGATTTTTCTTTCTTGGCAATTTTACTGTCAAACATGCCTCATTTTGCCTCAATTTATTGATCTGGGAATCACCAAAAAGAGGTATTAAGTACATCTGTGGGCAGGGAGAAGAAGTTGTTATGATTTGTATGAGTGGTGGAATTTGAGAGCACTCTTCCTGTGTCTCTTCTTGGGTGAATTATTCAACATTTGTCTTTGAGTTTTCATGTAGCAGTTGTGAATGTGCTGAAAAGGTTACAGGACGAGGCATTTCAAGTATCAGTATTAAAGTCTCCAGCCCACTGAACATAAGCCAGTTAAACCTACTCATGTTCAAGGACTTTTTAACCCACTCCAAACCACCGGCCGTAAGGGACGACTTCTCCCTGAACTCTCGCCCCACCCTACCTCACAGCTCTCCAACCTTTTAACAAGCATCTGTTACGCAACAATACGAGGAACATGTTACTTTACTGCTCCGGTCCCTCAGTAACGGGAAGCCCAGGTCAAGCTTTTCTTTGCATAATTGGCTAAATGCCCGGGAGTAAGGCAGCCGCAGTCAGCACCGTGGTTTCTTTTAGTTTGTGTTCTGGTGTCTTCATCCAAGTCTGGAGTTATCGCTATCTTATTATCGCTGTTTTACATTAAAGTCTAGTGTGTTCAGCTGGGAACTGGACACTCTGGTAACCTGAGAGAACCTCAAAAAGCATCCCTGTGATGCCACTCACAACCAAGGAGAGGTTATAAAAACACACACGCCGCGTACAGTTTGTGTTTATGTTGGAATGTAGACGTAGACATTTTGATGTCTTGCTGAGAGTTATGTAACATGACTGGTACCATTGTCACTTCTGGGCTGTACATATAAAGCTACAGCCAGCAGCTGTTTAGCTTAGCTTAGCACAGGCAAGCTTTCAGTGAGCCTGGCTCGGTCCAAAGGTTACAAAATCTGCCTACCTGCACCTTTAGAGATCACAAATTAACTTGTTATATTTTATTTGTGTTATCTGCAAAAATGGGAAGTGTAAAAACAGCATTTCAGCGTTTCATGGGGTCAGTATGTGCTGGACTATTTCTTGGCTGAGAGCCGTAACTTCCTGGAGCTTCTGCGTTGCCTGGCAACTACAGTCCGGCACATAAACACCCCTGTTAAATGATTATTAGTCATTTTTAAGGTTTGTTCAGATAGAAAGTCAAAATTATTTCCATCTTGTGTAATTTGCTGAATTTGACTGCAGCTGACCGTTCGTATATTTATTCTCCTACAGCAAATGTATTGGCTGTACAAATGTTAGCCGTCACGTTATACTAGCTGGCTAGAGAAGGACACATCCACAGTGTCACTGGAAGTGTTTCTGTGTGTTTGCTTTCAGCACAGCCTCTACATGAACTCAGAACTCAGCAGATACTGCTCCTTTCTGTTATTTCCCTCCGGTCCCTCTCCTTATTTCCACCTTGTTTCACCATGTATCCCCGACAAATTTGAGTCTAATTGCATCTTTTTTTCGCCTTTATGCACTGTTGAATTGCCTCTAACAATAATTTTATATTATGTCTGAACACACATTTGTTAACATATTATCAAACAAGACACTGCGTATTAATTGGTGAGCATTAGAGGTGCTGATAGGCAGATTGTGCTATCTTTAGACAGAGCCCGGCTTGCTATTATCCTATTTCCAGTGTTTATGCTAAGCTAAACTAACCAGATGCTGGCTGTGGCTTCATATAACCTTTAGACACCTCGTCATCATATCCCCATTACTAATGATTATTGGTCAGAACAGTTCAAAAGTGTAGCGTCTAGTTTTATATATATATATCATATATATCATCATATAATCCACCAAAAACTTTTATCTCTTGGATGATTTGTATTTTGTATACACAATCTGTCCTTGTTCACCTTCAAGTGATTCCAAGCTAATAGAGTTTTAGCTGGGTGTGGTTTTTCCACACATCACCATACAATGAACACCAGAACATTTAGACAATCGCAGGAAAGTCGGCTCACTACACGTCTCTGAGATTTATAACTCACTTCACCAGCGTCTCAATTCTCTGATGTGGCAAACAACACCTGAGAGAGAAAAGAGCTGCGTGTGACTTTCAAACGCTGTACGACCTTGGCCGGCTGGACGGCCTCACGAGGAGCCACAGAGTATTCAAAGCAGAAGGCTGAAGTATTGTTATCGTCCTCTCTGCCAGGAAGGAGAGGCTCCATCGGTGAGGAGGGAAGTTGCCGCTGTGGGGGACCGACAGCTCTTCGCGCACTTCAAAGTTCAAATCCTACTTTTGGCTTTGCTCTAAAGACGATTTCCACACCAAATGATGGGCTCTACACTCTTTCAAGTGTCATCCTGTGTTTGCCTCTGTGGTATTTATGCTGCTGGTGAATCTTACCTTCTCCTCCATCCCTCCATTCATGACGGGCTCAGGCAGTGGACCTGCAAGCATGAGAATAACACAAGAGTCGGTCATTAGAGTCCAAAAATGCAACTCTTTCTGTCTTTCTCGGTCCGTCAAGACCAATGAAGTCCTTTAGTCCTCCACCATCAGAGCAGGAAGCTCCACTCTGCCAGATCAAGAGTCTTTCTGCAGCTCACCTTTCATTCCACTAACACCTACTCTATTACATGGCACTGGTATGAGCTGATCATCTATTATTCACACATGGTTCATCTTCTATGAGATGGTGCTCTTCCTGGTCCTCCATACCTCCCCTCCTCCTCCTCCTCCTCAAAATTAATCCCTCCACATGTCAGATAGCTGTAGTGGAACATTTTGAACATCATCCCAGAGGTCCGACACGTCCCTTACCTTCCATCCCTCTGATCCTCCACACAGCCCAAAAAATGTCTCTAAGCTAATGATTATTAGAAGCAATAGCAGCAGCTGCTCCGTCAGAGTTTATCTGTGACTCACGTCTTCCTCGGGTCTCTGGTGTGTATATCTGTGTGTGTGTGTGTGTGTGTGTGTGTGTGTGTATGTGTGACTCTGAAAGGAGCCTCTCCAAGTCCAAACACAGTTCTAGCTCCAGCCTGAGAGGCCACTTGGAGCAAGCGCCTTGGAAACCAAACAAAGCTGCTGGCCAGCTCAGAGAGAGGCTGTGTGTGAGTGTGTTGAAGCTAAGAGTCAGTGTAGGCAGGTGTCCTCTGAGTGGGCAGCATGGGAAGTGCAGGCAGTTACCTGGGAAACACCTGACTGGAATCTCTCTCCTGCAGGACCTTTTATTATTTTTTCCTCCCGGACTGAAACACTGAATCTTTTAAGAGTCAAGGAGATTGTGAAGCAGTAATGTGCTTACTAACAGATCTAACTTATTTATTAATGATCAGCTGGGAGCACTGGGGAAAATATTTCAAAACATCAACGCTTCAATTTCTGAAAATAGTGGGTGATGTGCTGGACTACGCTCACTGTATTGTTTCCCTGGCAACATTTCCAAATAACAAAATACATTAAAAAAAAAGGGTAAAGAAAACAGACATTTGTTCAGGCAAGGACACACGGCACCTGCCAGAGGATCTCTGGCTGTGGGATGGACGGCCTTCAAAAACAGACACCGACTCACAGACTGTACTAGAGCTCCACCTGGAGGCTGTGGTAGGTACACCAGGGCCAGGGTCAGCTCCTGGGGGTGATCATATGTGACTGTTTATTTTTTTTGAGGGACTAGAAGGCAAAAAGATAACCAGTTGAATCAATCATGTCTTAATTTACTGAGCTTGAAGGCCTTGGAAATATCAATTTGACAAAAAGGTCCAGCCATGGCTCCCATTACTGGAAGGTTTCTGAAGCTTTCAGCCACATCTCCTGGCTTTCATCAGAGGACGGCATTATATATCATGAGGGGACTGACGTGTCACATAACCCTTACCCAAGTGATAACAACCCATTCCATGACAAGTGAACAACCTCCATCTACTGACAAGATGCAGTTGAAAGATTCAGGAAATTGCTAAAATTTGGCCTTTCTCTAATTGTTTTCTAATTATTTTTTGAGATTTTTGACTAGACTTTTGTGAGAGAGAGAGAGAGAGAGAAATCTGCATTGATGCCTTCCCTCTTGACAAACAACAATGTGCCTGAGTCAGACTCCAATCTGTCTGATCTGATCTATTTATGTCTAAAGATTAACTTTCTACTCAGGGCCTCGACATGAAGTCGGGGGCAGGAAGTGTCTCAGTGTCTCTGTCTGCGTGTCTTGGCCGAGGGAGAAAGAAAAGTTAAAGAGTCAAAGAGACGGAAAGATTTAAAGGAGGAGGGAGGGAAAGAAACCGTGTGAGAGACTTTTAATTTGGTGGGGTCGAGAGGAAGACAGGAGGAGACGGATCTATTATCCGCATCATGTCTACAACCAACAGTGATCCTCTCACCGGTGAGGTGCTCCGGGGTGGGGCTCACTCGGCACCTCTTGAAGAAGGCGTCTGTGTCGGGGTCCACCACCAGCAGACGAGCCACGCTCCCTCCCACTTTAATGGCCGCCACTACTTCTGAGTGTGTTTTCCCTTCCACTGACACGCCATTCACCTGAGGGAGGAAACGCGTTTTATCAAAACCAGACAACCTTCAAAATTAAACAAAAAAAAGTTACTATTCTTTTTTTTTTCTTTGTCTTTGTTCTCGCACAGACGTGAACAAACTGTTTTCATCAGTCAGGATTTCTTTGCCAATATTATCACTCTGTCTGCCAGAGGCTCCCAGGGCAGGAAATCCTGTGTGTCCTCGCACAAGTGTATGTACGTATGTGCGCGCGTGCACACACAACACAAACACACACACACAGACATTCTTTCAACCTCTAACTTACAAAACAATTGTTGTAACGTGCTGACTCGCCCCGCCGCCCTAAGAATTATGATATTCTTTGGTTTAGTTTGTCCTTTAAATAAATTTTTCTCTCCATCATGTTTACCGGTTTCGTGGTACGCGACTGTGTGACAGCTGTACTCTCTGGTATACAGTAACTCAGCGTGTCAGGTGGCTCCCTCCCACACCAGCTGAGGGTTCTGGGATAAAATCACCATGGGAAAGCACGTTAGAAATGTCTCGAAGGGTGTGTGTGAGTGTGTGTGTGTGCGTGTGCTTAGGTCATAGGGTGGACCTGCATGTCTAAGCCAGTCCCACAGAGGAAGCTGGACAATAGCTGCTTGGGCCAGTAACAGCGGTAACAATGGCCGTCCTCTCCCCACAAAGGCCCGCTCCTCAGTGGGTGGTGTGGCTGTCTGGGGCCCTGTGGGGGACTGGAAACCCTTTCGCTAGACCCTCAGAGACTCCGTCGTGCTTTTAATCCCCCCCGTCTTCCTTTTCACTTTACTCTAGTTCATTCTATTGCTTTGGGAGGCGCGTATGACTGTCCACATCAATGGACATGCCGCTGCACTGATTTGTTAAATGTGTTTTAAAAGAATGTACTATGCTGAATGAGTCACAGCCGTTTATTGTTAGCTGCTTCTGCTGGCTAGAATAATGAGTGGAAGTATGGCAGGTTGTAAATGAAAAGCGGACATGTGGCGTGTGGTAAAAATACAGTGACAGCTCTGTCTTTCATACATTCGGACATATTGCAATCACTTTTTTTTGTGGCGCACAACAGTTTTTATCAAACATTTTTATTGCCACGCTTTTCTGCAGATGTGTACGACACACAGTTTATTTTGACAATCCTGCATTGTAACCGCAGTTATGTGATGTGGAAATTATAGTAACACATGTGGTAAAATCAGATTTTTGTGCACACACGTGTCTCACAAGGGAAGGGAGACAGAGCAGACCCCTGACCAGTTAAGAAGCTGATTATTGCAGCGTGAGGCTGCTAACAGTGACAGTTACATCAGAGTCGTCTGGAGGATTTAAGACCCCACACAGCGGCTGTTAGTTCACCTCACATTCCTCTGAACACACAGTTAACTTTGGGCAAAGGGCTGACAGAGTGCAGTATTCACAAGACCTGGAGGACTGAATCATTTTTAGTGGTAGTTCTGTCAGATTACATTTCTGCTGCAGTAAAGTATTCAACTTGACTTTGACTCGAATTTTCTCATAAACCAACATGTTTCTCACCGAGACGCAGTGTGGATCTTTGAGAATTTAAAAATGGTGTTATACGCCCTCTGAGAACCGCTTTTAACTTCAACATTTTAAATCCTGAATTGTTTACATCCACGTTCTCCAGCTTGCAGCCCTCTTCTTCTCTGCCTTGTTTGGCACACTGCTACACTTCTTTGCTCATCTCCACCACCGACTGTCAACGAGCAGAATATTGTGAAACCTGCTGCAGGACTGTTTATTACCTAAAGCGTGCACCTGCCCTCGTGCACACACAGCATGCAGACAAAATGAGGACCCACTTGTAAAAACATTGCTCAATAGCTCAAAAGTGTGCTAAAACTCCACAGGGGATTTCTTTAAGTCAGTGAAACACTAAAAGTAATCAATGTTACTGTGTAATATTAAACAGTAATGTTAAAGCAGAATTTTACTTTTGTAGTTGGTTGAAGTAGCACTTTGAAAGACTGCAGCTCCTGATTATTTTCATTATGGATTCATCTGTGATTATTCTACCAATTAATTAATTGCTTTGTAAACTTTTTTCATGTAACCAGTCCCTAATTTGTTCCTTTTATATTCTATCCTGATACAATATAAAATGTTTCGCTATATATTTTAACCTGGTATTGAGAAATTGCTTTTTTTCTACTTCTTTTGGAAGTAAACAGTCTTTCTTCCTCATGCCTCATAGGTGAAGCCTGATTACGCAACACACCATTCTTCTTTATTTCTGTCCCAAAAATAAATCCCTGTAGGCTGCTTGGAGCGGAAGTACGGCAGACTAATCAGGATGCACTATTTGGATTTGGGTATTTCTGTGCAACTCTGATGACTCTAATCAGTTCCTCCTTATAAAAATGAATTGAAAAGCACATTTCCTTTAAACTGCTGAGGACTTACTGTACATTAATGCCTGTTACATAACGGCAAACTCTGGCAGCCTGTTCAAGGGGTTTCAACAGGATGAAATCATCTGACTGGAACAATGATAATGTTCCTGAATATGCCTCTTATTATAACTGAGTTACTGCCTTCATGGTCTCACATTGTTCTGTCATTGACCTTATTAAAGTACCTGTACTATCCTGTCCTGGGGCAGCAGGCCGGCCCTCTCTGCGGGAGAGTCCTCGTCCACAGCTCGGATGTACTGGCCCGGCCGTGCCCGCTCGCTGTGCAGGTTGAAGCCATATCCGTTAGACCCTCGCTGGATCACGCAGAGACGTGGCCGCTGTTCGGTGCACACCTCCTGGAAGAGGGAAGAGGAGAAAGAACACAGATACAGTGTGTTAATACACTTAATACACATACAATAGGCTAATACATATGCTCTTAAAAGTACCTCCACCATGGGTGTGTGCTCCGGAAGAACAAGAGGCACAAAGATTACGGAGAGCTCCTGTGATTCGTTAACCTTGAATATAAAGCCGAGGTTGAACATACAGGTGGCTGCTGCATGCTGGGGTGTGTGTGTGCAGTTTGTTTTTGACAATCACGAGCTGCTGTTTGACTCCACGTGACTTCAATCTGCTCGCCAGGAAGGAAGAGGGTCTCAGAGGCATGTGATTGGAGGTTTGTCGTGGAGAATCTGGGGAGGGGGTGGACGGAGGCAGTCTGCTCGACTCTGGCCCTGCCGGCTGGAGGAAGGGACCGGTTCCGGTGTGGTCTGCGAGCACTGCCCACTCCAGGCTCCGAGGAGGACAATGGAAGCTGGGCGTTGACCTCTGACCGCTCCACCCCCCCTCCTCGCCCTATCCCATCCAGTCCAGCTCTGGGATGGCAGGAAGAGTTAGAGCTGTATTGTCATCCAGGAAAAAACTCAAACTAAGAACCTCCCTTCCGCTGTATGGATAAAGCAGTTTCTTTATTTAGCAGAGGGGGCTTTAATGGCTCGGTCTTCACAGAGGTCAGAAATACAGGAGCTACAGGAGAGGCAGCTCTGGTCAGGATAATCTTTGTCATTGTGACCAAGTCTGACCCGACACTCCTTCCACATCACTCCCTGTGTGCTCCCGCCTTCTGTCAACTGAACTCTCGAACACAATGAACAACTTCTATTAATAAGTAGAGTGAATGACTCACTTTCTAGAAAACACAGGCAAGACGCTGATTTATTAAAGCTACCTCACACTAAGTCAGTGGACATAAATTAACTTATAATAACTGATGTGGGCTGACTCAACACTTCTGTCTTATATACAACCTGACACGAGCACTGACTGATTGTCACTTCACTGGATTATGTAAGACAATTGTTCTACGCTAACACTCCTCCCACCTCTGACAAGAATTCAATATTTTTCTCTCAGTAGAGCAAAACAAGACTCTCGGACAAGTTACCTTCGGTCCCACTTCCAGGAATAACAAGCATGACCAATGTTAAGAAGAAGATATGTCGTTTCCAAATTAGCTGAGATTTTTTTTAAAAACCCACTTCGTAAAATTTGGACATTGGAGTACAGAGCCAGGCTAGCCGTCTCCCACTACTTCCAGTCTTTATAGTAAGCGAGGATAATCTGCTGCCGGCTGTAATTTAATATCTGCACAGATCTGAGAGGAGTATCTGTCTTTTCATTTGACTCTCTGCATGAAGGCGAATGAGCGTTATTTCCCAAGTATTCCTTTAAATTCCTGTCTCTTATCAAAGATCCTTACCCAAATTGTCTAAATATCTAAAACAAAAACATACTGGGAAATACTACACAGTGTGACACACCTCCGCAGATATAACCCATTAAATGTAATGGCATTACAGTTGCACAAGCAGCTGTCTGCTCTCATCAGTGATGCAGATTGGCCGTCTTTGTATCCGTCTCTGTCAAGTGCCCGCTAAACATCTATCCTGCTGATCAGTAGTGCTCCTGATGAGAGCCCGACACCAGAATGGCTACTGATTATGCGAACATGGGCATCTCTGATTGCGCGTCCTTCATCCTCTCGAGTGTTACACCCACACCTGCGAATGTAACCTTCTTTTATGAGCTCTTTAAATGTAAAAGATGCAATTCAAAGCACAGGCTGAACAGAAAAGAGCTGCCTTTTCTACCATCGCTTTGACTAAATGGTTTGTTTGGCTGCCGTCGGTCTGAAAGGACATTTGAGTGTTCAGTACTGACCCGCTCCACCTATGAAAGCCTGGAATTAGATAACAGATAGAAGAACTCGGGGAGCTCTCAACAATCTGTGCTTTGAACACCCAGAAGCAGACGTTAACACTGAGGGCCAACGACTCAACTGACTCGCTGACACTCATCGGGTGCTGTGGCTGAAGTTAGGCATCCCTGTGCAGGGAGAGAGGGTGAGAGAGGCTCTGGCAGGGACAACAGAGGAGGGTTTGTGTCGAAGAGGAGTGGAGGGCAGAAGAATCTCCACGCGGGAATGAAATCTGTGGAATCTGCTGAACGAGCGGGACAGGATGGGAACCAAGGACATGGCTACTTGTCAAATGTGTACAGTGTGTTTGTGTTCCTGCTGTACATCGCTTCGTAAACACAAGCTGATATCATATAACTCTGCATCATAGGCTCTTAAAAACAGTGTCATACAGCGAGTAAATATTCATAAATATTTGTTCCAGACAGGCTTAGTGTAGTCTTGAGGTCTCTTTAATTCATTACCATTTATATACTTCCTCTCAAGACTCTTTGTTTTGTTTAGAGTAGTTCTCAGAGCCTAGAGCATCTGCAGGCTCATGATATGTGGAAGGAAAACAAAAGAAAGATTAAGTCATCCTCCTCAGAGTAAGTTTGGTTGTTGCAAGCCTGCAGCAGGGCTGTGAAAACGCTTCCTCACATAGTGTGATGTTGACAGTCAACCCTGACACATTCAGTTCAACATAATTCCTCCTGTGTAAAAGTCTTTAATATCTTAAAAAGGATTTTAATATCTTTAAATAATGAAAAAAGGTTTCTGCGACTGCCAAGCAAATAATCTGAATCACACTCAGAAAGGGAGAGAGGGTCGCTTGTCTACACGGTCACTTGTCGGCTGTTGTAGGCTCTCGGGCGGGCATATCGGCTCATATCTGCTCAAATGAGCTGTCAATCTAATAGCTACCATCTCAGGATCTCTGGTGCAGAGAGGTAACAACATCGCTCCTTGAGTATCCCTAAAGTCTTTTTGCAGATAAAAGCATGAAAAATCATATGTTACTTAAATGGATCTGGAATAAGAAAAGACCGTTTTTGTTGGAGTTTGATGCACTTCTGAAACACCAAGACACACACACACACACACACACACACACACACACACACACACACACACAAACACACACACTCTCACACACACACACACACACTCACAAACACACACCCTCCTCATAATCACTAACCCTCTGTTTCACTTAAAAATCGAAGTCACATAGTTTTCTATTGTGTGAACTGTTCCTCTTAGCCCAGAAAAATAGTGTTTCGAGATGAACACACTGTCTCTGTGACACAAACTTTCCTCTGAGGAGGGGAAGTGTTGAACAGGAACTGTTGACACATCTTCCCTCAATATGCTTCCCCCCCTGCACTGCCTCAACTTCCTGACATGAAAGAGAAATCAATATATACAAAAACACACCAAATATATGCACAGAAACACACGTGCCCACCATCATGGGAAGGGAGGTTTTCATTAGATTGCATGTAGAGGATGAAGCGTCTCTACACAGCAGGGATTAAATGAGAGCGTTTGACGTCTAGTAAGAGAGGCCAGGCGTCGACAAGCCCCTTTCAAATGCTGGTTAGCATGATCACGAGGCAAATCTGACAGGGATTAGAAACTCAACTCGTCACAATCCGTGAATATAGACATAAGCTATGACACAGTGCTAATATCCACCCTGCCTTAACCTGAGTCATCCTGTAAAAGAAGCTGGATGTGAGAGGGGGGGAAGGAGGGAGGAACGTGATAAAAACACAAACTGTTGCACAAACATGGAAGAATTATTTCTACCGACCTTTCACATCACAGATTTCAGCATCTTACACTAACTTGTATTGTACACTAACATGTATGTTTCACCGGGGTTAATGTGCTGTAATCTCTCTGGGTCTGAACCAGTGACTTCCTGGTGCAACTGCTGGTTGCCTGGCAACTCGTCACTGGTTGCCATTTTTCCTTCTTTTTTTCTTCTTTTCCAGATCAGATAAAAAAGACATAACATGTTAATTATTGAGCTTTAGAGGTGCTGGTAGGCAGGTTTTGTTAGCTTAGAGCAGAGCCAGGCTAGATGTTTCCTCCTGTTTCCAGTTTTTATGACAAGCCAAACAGCTTCATGTTTGCTGTACACACACAAGAGTGAACTTCTGATCCAACTCTTGGCAAAAATAACAATTTTGCTTTTATTTCCTTTTATTTGATTTGATTTGATTTTTATTTTCAGTTAGTTCCATGGTGGATTTGCTTGTTTCAGTGTAAAGTGGTTTAATTTTAGTTAAGTTTTTAATAATTAGTATAGGTATTACAATACAACATACAGCATAATGCCACCTGTCAACAATTTGACCAAAAAACGAAAAAGCGATGTGTATCTAATTGTAAGTTTAACTATGATTTTTTTTCTCACAACAAGTTTTAGTTTTTAATTATGTTAACTTTAATAACCTTTACACACATTGTACCATTTAATCTTTTTCTTTTCAGACATATTTCCCTCTTCATAGTCGATGGATACATTTTACATTTCTTACGTCAGCACGTGTGTGTGTGTGTGTGTGTGCATGCTGCTGTGTGAGTTTTAACCTCACTGTTTTATAATGTCATGAGTAAATGTTGGACGCACTCTGCATTCTGAAATGTGAAATAGCTACTTATGGTTTGTTTTCCTCTGCGGCGACACAGATTGTGATGTATTGTACTGTCTCGCGGTACATGTAGACTGTGTATCATGATACCATTGTTTTCTCGGATGATGTATCACGAGTTGTCCTGAAATTCCCGGCTGATATAAAGTCTAGTAACTCTTTGAACTGAACGTCAGCAGTTCATAACGCTGAAACAGTAACGCTGACTTGGGTGGATACAAACTTAAGTAACACTGGGCGGTCCACATAAAGGGTTCTTTCTGTAGAATTGCATCATATTTGTTTGCACACCATCATGTCTATTGAACCAGCTCCGCTCTAACGTCTGCGGCTGTGAATTCCCTTTCAGACCGCTGATGTCTGAGTGTGGTTTGTGTCCCCGCTGCACAGGCTTCGATGGCTTTGGCAACAAAAAAAATAAGTGATTGCTTTGAATACCAATCGCCCCAAAACAATACCGGGCTCCGTGTTAATATTCTCAAAACACACTTCTGAGTCACTCAGCTGCCTCATAAATCTCACTACATCTGCTGCTTCACAGCACAATGTTTGTTTCTCTGTGTTTTCAAGACTTTACAGGTTCTACACCCAGAGGTTAATGTAGCCCTGTTTTAGACTTGTTTCTGGTTTTCTTCAGGAAACTGCGATAACCAAGAGATAAGACGCTGAGGCAGAGTTCAACTTGCAGGCCTCTGTTGTAACTACAACACTCCTCTCTCTTTACTCTCTTGAATCTAAAGTGAAGCGATGAATTCCTGAACCCCATAAAAAGCCATTTTTGGAGGAATCTTCGCTGCCTAGAACGTAACAGTGAATATTTAAACACAAATTACAGCTTTACAAACAGTAAACCAAAGGTCACAGATGTTATAGGCATTTTCATGGTCAGTCAAAAAAACGCATTTTTCTATCGTGGAAGAGATCCTAAAACTTACAGGGTAAAGTAACAAGGGATGACATTCCACACTCTCGCTAATTATTCTATTTTCTGCTGATAACATATGAGAAGAACTTAAAATAACGAATAAAATGAATTACATGAACAAAGCTAGCAGCTCTGTGAGGCTGAAGTTTGGCACAGCGTAGTCTTGTGTCTCCACAATGCTGTGCTGGTTCTAGAAAAAGGTCTGGCTGCACACAACATCATTCTGTTATAGAGAAAAAACACAACTGTCTTTAGAAACACAAAGCCGAGAATGCAGCGATGGTGCCCTGGCATTAAAATGGCTGAAACCCCACAAAAGAGGTCAGGGTTACTGTAACATGGTTGTTTCTGAATAGCAGAAACCAACCGTCTACATCTGTTGAGAAATGCTAGGCACAGCAGGTATGCTAACACGCCGTCAATGGCAATGCTAACCAGCTAATGAACATGATGTGGTGTGTATTTACATTTTACAGCATTCTGAGAACCATGCCACAAACATGTTAAAAAATGATTAAATGTCATTATTTATGTGTATGTTCCCTGGACTTAAAGGTCACAGGAGCACTGAGTCCTTGTTTTTACCTGGAGGCAGCCACAGGTGAGTGTTTGACAAGCCAAACTGATTGATTATCATCTTCCAAATAATCGCGCAGAGCATTAAAAAGCAGCCAACTACTGCCATTGCAACCATCCATCATGTTTATCACCCGCTGCCACCCTGTGACTAAGCCACCGCAGGTTTGCATCTCTCGGCCACTCCTGCTGATTCGCTTTGACACTGTAGCTGTAAGCGGTCTCTGGCGTGGATGGAGCAGTCTGTGTGTGTGTGTGTGTGTGTGACAGAGATGCCAGCGGCTGCCAGTTACTTCATATTTTCCCCATGCTTGGCCAGTGGTCTGATGTGTGACTGCGGGCCTTAATAAAGCAGCACACATTCGGTGTAGGACGTCTGTTGCTGCAGGCTTGTGTCATTCCCAACTACTCTTTTCTTGTTTCACATAAAAAGGTCACATACTGAAATTTCCTAGAATTAACACCTGACTGACGTATTTGCACTGTTCCTCCTCCTAACCAAACGTCCGCTTTTGGGCACTGACGACATCCAGTAAACTCAAATGAAAACTGTCAGACTCAGCTGATGTGTGCATGCAGATATGTCCTCTAAATCAGCCTCTCTTTCATCTCACTGTATCGCTCTTTCTCCTTCTTCTTCCCCCCCCCCCGTCGCTCTAATAAGAGAGGGCCAGCTTTCCTCTGAGTTCAGCCTCTTTGATCACCATAAAGAATAACCACTAAAGTGACACACTGCCAGGCACCATGGTTACTCAGTGACATGACAGATCCTTGACCCCCCCCCGCTCCTTGTGATTGTCATGTGTAGTTTTCGACGGCCTCAGGGGCAGACTTAATAAATGTTTGATGTGAACCTGGTTCCTTTTTAACTAGCACAGCAGAAGTTTTGTGACTTGAGCGTTTGGAGCGCACCACTCCTTCAGGCAGGAGGGGGAGTGTTGGATTTCAAGCTGGACCATTGAACCAGCTGCGAGGCAGGCAGAGGGGGGGAACAAAGCACCCTACTGTCCCCCCCTTCCATTTGAGGATGGGACAAACTGGTTCTACAAAAGACACCAAAGAAAGGTTCCACTGAGGCTTTCCGTTACAATAGACTCTTTAGGGGAAAGGCCTGAAAATAGAAAAGTAACGTCAGTCATCACAGCAGGGGTGCACGCACTGATAAGACCAAATGAGGTGGTCTTGCTTACCAGTAAGGCCTTGCATTCGCATTAAGATCTTTGAAAATGGAGCTGGCAGCTTCTGTTTTTTACTCAAGGCTCTTGTGCATCTTGAATTTGTCCACTCTAAAGTATACTATCAAAAAAATCACCACTGCATTAAGTCCACCACAAACCACAGAGTCAACATGTTTTATCTCCTCAACCAGTCTTCCTGTCCCTGACCCTCCGCCCTTGCAAACCTGCAAAACCAGCATCAGCGAAACAACCTCAAGTTTCTCTTCCACTTCTCCCACGCAAACACACACAGGGCACTGCACTATCTGGTGTGAGAAAATGCATTATGAAAGAGAAACAGAAAAAAGCTGCAATGACTTGCCTCAGAACGCAAGCAGAAGTGACAACACGATGAGGTCGCACTCACACTGCATACGGTGGCATACAAGCAAACGTTAAACACCAGTAGTTCATTACTTAGACCTCTCAGCCTCCTGTTGTATCCAGCTGGAAGTGGAGCGTGGAGGTGGCGGGCGATGATGAAGCCACAGGCGTTAGCGGGGTGAAGAGGTGGAGAGTTACTCCTTCAGAAAAAGTCACACTCTTTTCTCAAAATGTGCAGTGTGGCTTTACTGAGGCTATTGTTAATGGAAAATGTATATCTTATATCTATCCTAGAGCATGTACAAAGTTAAATGATGAGTTTCTAAAGAAAACATCAACATACTGTAACTGCAGGCCATCTACTGAATGTTTGTGTTTTGTGTTATCCACAGAAAGAACAGCATTCAGGGACTGCAGCAAAATGCTAACACCAACATGCTAACATGTTGATGCCTCGCACGTACGTTCACATGTATGTCTACTGTGTTAACGCTCTTATTTTAATGTATTAACATCATGACATGTGACAAATTGCTAATTAGCACTTAGCACAACAGCTGGGGCTGATGGAAATATCACACTGACATTGAATGAAAGCCAAAATAACAAGAGAAACATATTGCAGACCTGAATAAACACAACAACTAAGGGTCTAAAACAATGCTAACATGCTGATCTAAATCCCAAATTACAATTCATCCTGAGCAGAAGAGGACCGTCTGAACCAAATTTTATGTTAGTCCATCTTATAGTCTTAAATTTTTTGGGGACCAAGAATATCCAGAGAAGATTTAATCTCACTTCATCTCACAATTTGTTGAGATATTTCAGCCAACTGATACACGTGTGAGACCGATATTGCAATCTATATAACTTTGGACTGAGTGTAGACAAAACACCACCACCAAATAACAAACAGCAACAAAGCAAACTGCATTATTAACTGTTATCTAAGTATTTCAAACAATATCTTAAGTATTTCGGGCTTGATATTTCTACGCTGCCAACAGTTTACATTAATTTGTTCTGTCTTGGTTTTACTCGATGTATGACATCTCTGTCTCGTACGGTAGGAAGGGAGGTGGGAGACGAGGGGGTTGAGTCTATTTCAAGGCGAGCAGCAAGTCATTTCCCCTCCCTCCCACCCTCGGCAGGGCGCGGCCCTCCGGCTCATTGTCCGGCCAGGGGTGGTGAACCTTCAGCAGAATGGAGAGGGAATTGGAATGTGGCATTGTAAGTTCTCCGTCCAGTATCCCATGGGACCCAATCACCAGCAACCCCAACATCCACCCACTCACATACGCAGGGTTCAGGTTCCACCCCTGACCTGGGCCACAGTGGTCTTGGCCATGGGGACGGGACAGTGGTGCCGTTGTTTGGACTGACGTCACTGAGAGGCGTCAGCAAGCGGAAGTGATAAAAATTGAAAGGACGTAATCAATAGAGCGATATTCTGTTCTCTGGTGATGTAGAACTGGATCCTTCTTTGCTCAGGATGTAACATTTGTGCCTTCTGCCAGTTTTTGACCATGTGACATTTAAACAATAGTGCAGGCGGTCTGAACTCCGGTTAGCATTTAGAAAAGCTAATACCGGGTTGTCCTGTTGGCCTCTAAGACGCTGACCATGAAATCGTATTGTCTTGGTTAGAGACCTTCTCTTTCCCCTTACTTCCTGTCATCGCTCCACTGTCTGCTACTAAAAAGGTCCCGAAAACACCTACAAAAAGGCTATATCTTTCTGCACTTCGGCACACGCTGTTCCTCTAATGATACCAAGTGTGTGTCCAAAGCCCTTTTACATCTTCCACGGATCTTTCTTAAACACATATTGGAATGAAAAGTGCATGACTGTCCTGCTAAACACTGGTGGTTATCTTGGGATCGTTGATAATATCGTATCGTGAGTTGCTCCAAGATTCCCACCCATAATACAAACAAAACAGCTACTCCAGTGAAAGCCAGTGTGGCAGAGAAGTGTGAGTAGAGACGGCCTGTTACTAAAAAACAAACTGTACACAGAGATAACTTAGTAGAGAGAATCTCACCACTGCAGGTGGTAAGACATGAATGTAGCTGGGGCAGCATTAGGTATGAGAATGTGATTGTGTTTCCTTTGGTGCAGATTAGATGTTATTTACAGTTCTTTGATTCTTACTTATTGAGCGTATTAGCCGCTGTTATTAAATAAAATGAGTTATGTCTGCTGCCACACCCACATTATCAATGATTTATATATGAAGTATAACCAACTGTCAGATTTCATGCTACGCCTCAAAACTGGTTTATTGCTGCAACCCTGGTTCCACAACTACAATCGAATACTGCCACTTGATTAATATTCCTGGTTATTGATACAGCCAGTGTTTGGGCTGCAATGTTGTGCCCGAATGCGTACGATCGTTCATGAACTCGAACGTGAACTGAACATACTGTATTTCTGCCTGATGAATGTTAATGTGAATGTGTTCATTTTGGGGTTTGTGAACGGCGCGTTCTCACAGTTTAACTAAAACACACCGTAAACAGTATGTAGCGTAAAAAACACCCAATCTGGCAACACCAGCCACCACAGAGTTGCACCGCCACATGCATCATCAAAATGCGAAGCATGGGGGCAAAAACAAATGAAGGCAGCAGCACTACCTCAAACTCTGCCTCCACCATTATTACGGTAACTTCGTATGATTACTTAAAATAAACAAAAACAAATTTATGAAAAGGTCAGTGATGATCCAGGTGGGAAAAATCTTACCTTTTTGTGTAAACTTTGCCCACCGGGTTTCAAGAAGCAACTCCGTACATCAACAACAGCAAACCTGAAACGGCACATTGAACTAAAGCACCCGGCGAGCCTTTCAAGGTATGTGCGAGTGAATAAAAAATCAAAAGACGCGGCAACGGCGAGCCAAAACAGATCCTCTACCACCCACATCGCATTAACGGCGTACAGTAGCGGCTCCGCTGTCTTCATCTCCCAGCCGCAGCTGGACAACCTGGTTTTGCAGAATATTGTCAGAGAGCTGCAGTTTCAGTGTTAAAACTGATAAAATAATTGCTGTCTGTGGTTCTATATGGGCTGTGACAATAATTCTGAAAAATAATAGCTCGCAGCAACATATTGGGAAACTAGAGAACTAGTTCATGTAGAAAGTGAACTTTTCCAACACTGTTGGTTCTGGGACTTCCTCACATTACATCAGAATCACACCTTCGATTGCACTTGTTCACTTGTTCTTGAATATGCAAAAATAAATGTTGGCGTAGGAACACGATGAACCACCTCTGCCACGTCTTATCATGAAGGCAGCTTCCTCTGGAACACACGGCCCAACAATCAACAGAGAGCAGGAGAGGGAAAGGTGACTCCAAAACTTTTCTCACGGACACACACACACACACACACACAAACAAACACATGTGCGCACGCCCACACAAAACAAATATAAATGCTCAAAATTTGCCGTGTGAGCAATCGTCATGCGAGTGTGTGTGGCTCGATCAGATGAATCACTGAGTACATCTGATCCTGTCAGACAAACACCGTTACAAGCACTCCATTATCCAAACGGAGCCTGAACAATGTTACAATAGCTTCAATGATAATGAAACCAACCAACATTGCTGGAGATGCTGTTTACTCTGAGCAACCATTCACCTTGAACAACTGGCTATTCGACCGGCGTCTGTGTCACTGCGTAATATTTTCTGTTTCGCTGTTACTCGCTCAGACGCAGCGACAGTTTCTCTAACCCTGAAGTTGTCGTTTTTACTGTCCTGCTACGAGCTGCCGGGACTCCAGGGGGGTGAGAAGAGGATCAAGACGACGGGGTGGGGGGGGAATCTTCCACCGAAAAACAATGACAGGAAATGAGCACAAAACGTCCTGGGGTCTGTACACTGGCCAAGACTCCCATAGACAGCAGCAGGCAGCCAGAAACACACCCCTGACCATCCTGCTTGGAATAGTTACTGAGGGTGTGGCTACTTCTGCCTCTAATGCACGACAAATAATCATAGAAAGCTGACGTCCATTCTATTAACAGAAAAGTCGTATCAATGGGCTATTCCTGAAGGCATTACATCAGGTGAACGTGGACTGATTACTCAAGTTATTTTCTCCTGAGGGTTAGGGTTAGACATAGGCAGGCATGACAGCACACAGATAGGAATGTCACATGGATGTGACGAAAGCCATGGCTGAATGTATCCTTTAAATGGTCAATAAAATATGCGATTGTCATGGACTGTGAAAACTCATGATTATCTTTTGCTCTCGGAGACAGGCAAACTAAAGAGACCTTTGTCAAGCTGTGCAGTGAAGGTCGTACAGCGGAGTGTATACAAATATAGACCGAATCCTCCCACGCAGCAGCTTGAGGATGATTTGTTTAGGGAAAACACGTCGTCCCGGGCAGTTAAGGAACCGCGCTTTCTATGTAAAAAAGCCAAGCATGTGTGGGGAAAGCAGCGGTGGGAGGCCTCGAGCTCTTTAATAAGCAGGTTTTATGTGAATGTGCAGATTAGAGGCTCAGATTAGAGGAGAGGAGCGACAACCAGCAGGCACATCGACACCAAGCCGCCACTAGAGATACTGGAGATCTAGATACAGGAGAGTCACACACACGCCTCCGAAGAGTCACGGCACATGCTCTTACAAACACTTGCCAAAGTACCAGATCCCATCTATCCTTGGTCAATTTCATCCGAAACAAGCACTCTTCTTCTCCTGTAATTAGTGTTTATGTAAGCAGCCGGCACCCATTCAGGGAGACTCCCAAAAAAAATTTCTCACCCTCACGCTCTCTCTCTCTCTCATGCTATCTTCAGTCTGAATGAATCACTGAAGAAACAGCCAGAGCAGTATGATGACACAAAATGTATTAAATGATGACCTGCAAAGCTAGTGAAATTATTTGCTTTTCATCAGTACTAAAATAACCGATTTTGAAGCCGTTCTCTGTTTTTTATCACTATCAATGGATTTATGTTTTGGACTGCTGGTAAAACAAAATAAATTTAAACTCTTTGGACTTGTGACGGGCTATATTCTGTAAAATAAGGCAACCTCACTCTCTAAGGGTTAGGGTCACTCTCCAAAAAATATATTTCAATAAGTAACTGAATATAAATCGTGCAATGAATAGTCGTCGAATGGCTGAACTAAAGACGACTGGTCAACCCTGTGAACATCTTTGTTTGGGGCAGTCCAAAGTCTTGTATCTAGGATTCTAGGAACCTTCTAGGAGCTGAACAGGATGTAGGTCATTTGTTTTTCTCTTGTGCTACAGATATAAAAACCCCAACTCACAATAACTTCTGATACCACTTACGCATCCAGTACCGGTGCTTTTCTTATCCCAGATTTAAGATCAGTTAACCAAACTGCATCGAACTCATTTGAATAAAAACTAAAAACTGACGCGCACGCATCGACAAGATATTTTTCTGGATGAGTTGATGGATCCAGATGGGTAACACGGTCTGTTAGAGGAAGAGGGATCATCTATTACCACTTCACTGCACTCAGCAAAGGCCGAGTAAAAGTTTTACTGCCTGGTAAACAAAACAGCGACCTTTGGAACCGATCAAGTGTTTTTGTGCGCGCGCGTGTGTTTTGTTCCACGATGACGACAGCCGCTCCTATTTTCTTCCCGGGCCACGCTCCATGTTTTGACCTCCATCGATGCGTGTTCCAGTTTTTTCACACCTCCCCTGCGCTGTCTCACTTTCGCCTACCTCCATTCTCACACATGCACAGCACACAAACACACACACACACACGACATCAGCAACCATGGCAACCGTGAGCAAGAGACTCCTGAGTTTCTGGAGAAGGCGTCTCTCTCTCTCGAACCCTCTTTTGTGTCCTTTCAAAGACGTCAGGAGTGCGGACGTCAGTGTGAATGTTGAACCGATGCTGTCTTCCAAGACTTTACATGGGTGTGTGTGTGCGTGTGTGTGTCACTGGCCAGTCACAGGAATGCCGGACAGGATGCAGGGAGAAAATTCCTAAAAGAGTCGATGTGAAAAACACACCCTGAGGTGCCTCTGACTGTAACACAGAGGCACAGAGGACTCTAAACTGCATCTCCCGAGTCCAATTTACACACTCTCACACTCCAAAGTGTCGTCTGTCCCCAAGAAACTTAGACTCGTACACACTGTGCTCTTGTATGAAACAGAAATGCATGATTTGTGCTGGATCTTTGCTCCATTTGTCAGGCTCTGGGAGGCAGCTGAAATTAAGAATCAAAGTGGTGAAAACAAGTTTGTAGGGGGACTATTGTTTGTTGCTACAACGCCACTTCCCTCTGGATTGCGTGCCAGTGTGAACGGCACGGTATATTCTTCGGACAAACAGCAAAAAACCTCAAGTGCTGTGGACAAGTCTGGGCCTTCTCTCTAAGTGAAGTACCTGAAACATCGACTGCATGCTCTGGATATGTGAATGTTGTCATTACACTGTTATTCTGAGGAAAACAATGTGAGGAAGCAGCGAGTGAGAGTTCCTCCACTGATACTGTCCTTCACGTAATTTCCTCCCTCGTCTTAATTGTAATCGCGCTTTTGCAACACATGCCAAATGTCGTCACAACAAAGCCCATTAAGTAGAAAGTTTAGTTGCTCAGGAGAGCTCCGGTATCGACAATGTGACATTTTAGTTGCACTCCCCTTCAACAGCTGGGTTCCCGTGAGAAGAAGTTGTTTACAACATCAGTACAATCCCTAATGTTTATCCTGTCTTACAAACGAATAGAAACATCTCAGCTTTCGTGCACCGAAAGCAACGAAATGTAACTTCCTGTAGAAAGACATTTGATTGTTGGGTGTCACCCCCAGACAGTCAAATGCTGATGCTTTAGAGGTCGGCATCTGACCAAAGCTACCAACTGAAAGATCTGAGATCCAACAATCAACAATTGAGCAAATCTTTGATGAAAAATATCGACTGGTTATAAAGGAACTTTGGTCGCTTAGTTTAGCGTAGCATAAAGACTGGAAGAAATCAGCTAGCTCTCGTAGGTCCCTGCATAACAAAATGTGCCCACCAGCACCTCCAAAGTTCACTAATTAACATGTTACACTGTGTCTCCTTTGAGTGTAAAAGGGACACGTTGTGTTTTAACAGGTGATTATATTGCCGACTGTGTTTACTTCATACTCTAGAATAAGCTCAGATAACCTGCTGCAAACAGGAGCTTCATCTTTACTGGAGATAACCGATATATTGTCTTGATCTTCTCATCTATTAAAGCTGATCCCAACATTACACAAACCAACGTGCAGGGCACTGCGTAGATTAATCCCACAACAGGTATTACTTCAATATAACCTCGAACTTGACACCTCACCACGACCTTACTTACATCATTGAGGTCTCACCATCTGTTTGACCTCCCTGACCTCCGTCAAACATACACTGAACAGCAGCACGGTCTACATGCTTGTTTATGGTCCCGCCATTAAAACAATGTGTAGGAAAGCTTTCATTTGAGCTTGTTGGGGGGGGGGGGGGACAGTTTCATCATTAAACAATATTGTCTCTATTAGACCACACAGATGCCAGCTTGGCTACCATCTGCCTCTCACATGGGCAGAAAATTAGATGCACTTGCTGATGTGTGTTTCCAGGCTATTAGACAGAGTGACAGAGAGAAGAGACGTGACCACAACAGGGTCTTTCTTGTTCATGATCTGCTGCTGTCTCAGCACACCGTGGCCCTTCTTCCCACCTCCGTCCCACCTACAGTCATGGACCAACAGAACGAGAGCTGGACAGAAACAGCCTCGGGGGTAAATATCCAGCATGCAGTGAGGGGCACAGATGTTCCAGACTGAAGGGACCCTCGTCTCCTCAAGTGTTTTTTAATGAACCCTGGGTTCACAGCAACACACACACACACACACACACACACACACACACAGACGCACACACACAGACAGACACACACACACAGACAGCGTGGCAACAGAAAAAAAAAGGGCAGACACAGCAACAAGTGGCCACTGCGGAGAGAGAATGTGCCCATAATGTTTTGCAGACGACGATCAAAGGCTGAACACAAATTCACTCATTTTGTGGCGATTAACAAAAATATAAAGAGACCAACTATTTCCTGTTGCTTGTTGTGGATGGGTTTTAGCAATGTGAGACATTTGTTATGGCTGATTTCAAACGACGCAAAGGCACAAACACCACGTCGGTTCAAAGTGTTTTCCCTGCTTTGGTGTGGGGCTGCAGCCTGTCATTGCTGCTCGACAAAGTCAACTCGCTGTAATAACAGAAGACTGAGCTGCTCTTTGAGGCGCTGAGACGCATAACAATCAGTTCAACAGCTTGAGACAGAGAGGGTGGTGATGGTTTTGGAGGAGTTCACCAGAAAAATTAAAAAGTCAGTCATTATCAGCTCACCCGACCTGCTGATGGAGAGTCTGGGGAAGTTTCGTAGCCCACAAAACTGTTTTGTTCTGGAGCTTCACAACAAAACATTGTTGCAGATGGGGACTTTAAAGGGGAATTAAAAATGACAACCTTGATAGAACTTGTTCAGCATAATCCATGTCTCCAGAAGCCCAAATTATTTGAACTGACGTTATTTACAACCTTGGTACGTGCTCTGTCAGACAGGGTGTGTGCTAACGCTTTTAGCCTAGCAGCTACCATGAAGATTTTGGCTTAAAAAGAGTGCAAATAATATCTTTTCATATCAGTTTGGGATCCTTTGGCTTCTTTAGACTTGGACTACGCTGGGTCAGCTGCATGGGGCCATTTTACGTTTTTTTTTTTTTTTTTTTTTTTTACGTTGTAAAAGAAGTCCCCATCTGCTTCAGTTGTTTCAGGGGACGTGGTTTTCCTGCGAAAGCTTCCAGAAATGTTTTTGTGGACTACGAAACTTCACCTGACTTTCCAGGATGATGGCTAAATTATCTTTTTTTTTTTTTTTTTTTTTGGTTGAACTTGTCCTTTAAATCACTGTTGGCTCGAGCCAGGGTGTTTGTCCTCCCGCCCACAGCACACGTGCAGCCGGCTGACCCTGCGCGCCCACAGCCGGGCAGCATGTGGGTGCAGCTGCCGGTGGCGTTACAGACGCAGAGCACCTCTTCTCTCTGGGGGAAACTCTCCTTCAGCAGGTTGAAAAGTCATTATCAAAGTAAAGCTGGAGGACGACGAGTGGTGACACGCTGCAGAAACTTTTTTTTTTTTTTTTTACCTGCACTTGTTCTACCTCACTCACCTTCTCAGAGTTGATGCTCAGTTTCTTCTCGACGTGCCCGTGGATCCCTCCGTTACTCTCCGGCACCGGCGTGGACTCCCTCGGTATCTCCTCCTTCACCTCCTCCTCCTCCTCCTCCTCCTCTACCTCGCCTTCCTCCACCTCGTCCTCTTTGGCACGCAGGTTTTCTTTCCCGTCTACCTCCACGTCCTCCTCCACCACCATCACCACCTCGTCCTCCTCCTCCTCCTGCTGCCGCTGCTGCTGCTGCTGCTGCTCCTCCACCACCACCTCCTCCTCCTCCTCTTCCTCGTCGAAAGGTAGCGGGACGCCGTCGGTGACGTACTCCTGCAGACACTTCATGTTGTGCTTCTTCAGCAGCTGCTCCGTGTCCGGGTCCACCACCACCAGCTCCAGCCGGCCCGCCGTGGCTCGTATCCGGGACACGACCTGCTGGTGGCTCTCGTTCTCCACGTCGTCCCCGTTCACGAACACCAGTCGGTCTCCGGCGCGGAGCCCCGAGGTCTCAGCCGGGCTGTCGGGCTCCACCAGCCGGATGAACTGCCCCGTCTTACCTTTCTCCCCGTGGAGGTGGAAGCCGTAGCCGTTGTCCCCCTTCTCCAGCGTGCACAGCCGCGGGCGCAGACACTGGCTCTTGCTCGGCATGTTCTTGCCTTCACACTGCTGCTGCTGCTGCTGCTGCTCAACCTGTTGCTGGTGGTTCAAAGTAGAAAATGACCAGAAGACCTGCTCAGGATGCTGCCGAGGAGGGGTGTGTGTGTGTGTAAACGAGTGGTACCCCTTTAGAAAACAAACACCCAACCCCCGCCTTCTCGGGGAGATTAGTCCGTGGGAAGCGGTGCTGATGTTTGTCCTACTTTCACACACGAGTCGAGGTCTGATCTGATCCTCTCACCCGCTGTAAATCCTCGCTGGTCTCAGACTGTCCTCCCTTGTTTCAGGTCCTGACCCTGTGGACTGAGGCTCGGGCTGGATGAAGTCACGCAGCGGCGGCAGGCGCTCCCTTCAGCGCGCGACAAAAAGTAGGAAAGCCACTCAGGAAGAGGGAGGTGCGTTCACGGACCAGCCCAGCTGGCCGCCTCATGCAAAGTAGAGAGGAATGGAGGAGTAAATATAAACCGAGGCTGTCCAGGAAAAACAGCAGAGCGAGAGCCTAGATAGTGTTGACATGGTTTTTTAAAAAATAATAATTTTATGAAACACTTTTTTGTGTATAATCTCATTTTTTCCCCCACTTGCAGTTTGTGGTTCAATTGTTTTAACTTTAGGATCATTTTGTGCACAAGTTGCACACAGCTCTCTGATCAACATCAGATAAATCTCATTATGGGCATATTTGTTATGTAACACAAAGCTTGTTTCACTCCTTTCTCCTTTGCTTGTCTTTAGAAAGGTGGTTGTAACCAAAACTTTTCTCTCTTGTTATAGCTGCACTCTGATCTTTTGGGGATTTGATTCCCTGCACCATAAACAGAAATACACTGGTCAAAATAAGGAATGATTATTCGGATATTTTAGTGTCTCTCTTACCTTTTTGTAACACCATATTTTCTCTCCTCCTGTCTATTTCCTTTCCTTTGTGAAGGCGCACTAGTTCTGTCTCAAAGTCAGTTAAGTGATTATTTAAGGGTCCTGCCAATATAAACAAAGTAAGACAGTATAACATTGTGTTGTCCTTTGAGGACAGTGTGTTTATTCAGTCTTTAAAATCAATCAAAACATATTTAAGTATCAACCTATTCATTTATAAATGTCTTCATAGCTGTATACACTGCAGAGACTCAGAGTCCTACAAAATATCTTTCTCTCTTTTCTAGCTAAACCATCTCTTTACACTTAATATAAGACAGTAGCATTCCAGTGGGATACATGTGACTTGTTCCATTTGCAGATAATTTTCTTATTACAGGAAAGAAACACCTTGTATTCATTGTAATTTAAAACTTATTTTTGAAGCTGCATTTTGAGGGACGTAAACCTTCTGTGCATCTGTCTGTGAGATTCCACAGAGATTATGTTGTGACCTCAACACACTTCTCAGATATTTCAATTTTCCATAAAACAGAATTCCTCTCAGTAATCTGACCTTTTTTACGAGGGGGGTTGAGGAGTGGATGCCTGAGTTTTTCCAGAAATAACATCCAAGATATTTTATCCTCATGATGACGATAGTTTAGTTAAAACCTAGTTGATACACCGGTTATACACCATCTTTCAGATTATATTGAATTCTAATGACCCACAGGCACATTTGGTAGAACCCTGACAAGATATTGATGTAACAGTAATGATCAGCACCATTTTTACTCTTGGAGCCAGTTAACACAGTGCCCCTCTGGGCATTCAGAGATACGAGTGACACGACAGTAAAAAGAGTGTCTGACAGGAAGCTGCTGAAGGAAAAGCTCGGGATGTTTAACTTTTCCGCTGAGAGAAGGGGACAGACACATTAAGCTCGAAACAACCTGGATATATAAAGCGACCGGAGCATCAGTGGCGATGACTGCAGTATGCACGGGGGAATTCAGCTGTAAGTATACAGGAAGTCGTGCAGAAATATATGTATTCTTTCCAGAGTAGAGGATGGATAATGCACAGGCTCCTTGACGTGCCTGCAGTGTGACTCAGATGTGAGTGGGAGAAGAGGTGTCTGAAGGTGCACAGTGAATCACTGATGTGCTCACATGAACACAGCCTCAGTGCAGCCACAACATTAACAGAAACACCACGAAACAGATCTCGAGCATCCTTTCAAAGACAGCGTTCCTCTATAGTGGAATTAAAATAAACTCTTAAACACAGTGTGTGCTCAACCTGTCTAATTGGTTAAACACACAACTTCCTCCTGGTGACACGGAGAATAAACAAGGTAGCTGCTGCCACACAGTGGCTCATTAACCTCAGCACATCCTGTCACTCCTCCGTTACTCCCACCAGCTTCCCTCCAAAATCCCAAAACACACACACACACACACACAGACACAGACGAGACTGGACCTCAATAAAACGACACCACATACATTACAAAATATAGATTTTTTTATATATAATATGATAACAAAGCACTTTTTCATGGCACTTTGTGATCACCGTGACGCCTCAGAGGAGGGACAGATGTGACACTGAGCAAGTTCGACAAGCAAACATTCATAATGAACATTGTACAAAGAAACGAGTTACACGATGCGGTGCGTGAACAAATACAGCTTCGGTACAGTCTAGACAACAACATCCATCAGTAAAGGAGACACAACGATGTCTGGGAGCGCTGTGTGTGAAACGGCAAAATGCATGCCGAGGAATCCATAACCGAAGAAAAAGAAAATGATGATACTTATCTCTTTGTAATGCAACAGTACTCTGAATGTAATGCAGTGTAAGTTTCCCTGGCCCTGAATTGAATGTACAGACAGACACACAGTGGGCGAGCGCCCTCAAAACGTTGGCTTTATTCTATCTAACAGCAGTACAGATGTGAACAGACGGGATCATTTAAGCTACAATCTGACTGTAAGACTGAAGTCCACTTCTCAAACACACTGATATATCAAAGAATGATGATGAGGAGTGTAAGGCCAAAAAGGGTTCAGTTCACAGCCTGGTAAACGGGGATGAAAACAAACTCAGAGCTGCATGGCAAAATGCTATATCCACACAAACAGACGTATTGATTGTTCTTATAAAACCGTCATTTATCAGGAGACAGGCCTGCAAACTCCAGTGGAGTGAAAATACCGACAGTTCCTGAAAATAGGGCCGAACATTCCTTTGCAATGCACTGCTTTCAGTTACTACATTACTGAAGCTCAGTCAAAGAGGCCGTATTAGACTTTTCAGGCTTTCCCTTCCCTTTGTTGTGTCATATATGAATGTCAAACATCTGTGATGTTACAAAGCCTGAACTGTAGGGAATTGTTCTCCTAAAGTGCCAGAAAGGCTTTGTTTGTAGTCCAGCCTTCTCTTCCATTAGTCACCATGTAACACATTTGTAAAACGCCAATCTTGGTAACACCAAGATGTGAAAGGTCAGAGCAAAGCGTACCAATTTCACATTTCTCCATGAGTGATGGCAACAGTAAAAGCACAAGATGGATGGATACTGGCTGTCTGTTTCTCATGTTTCGTTTGTTATGCTCAGACGAGAGCTTGAAAATTGTTTCTGCTTTTTCAGTCTTACTTTATCGAGGGTGACATGCTGTGGTTTCTTTCTTCTGACAGTTTTACTCATTGTATGTTACTTTGGACAGAAGTGTCTTATTGTAAATGTAAACGTGTTGCTAGTTATGTCTATTACTGCCACAGTCTGGGGCCATGACGGAGTATAGTAATACGGACGGAGAGTCAAGAGAATCTATGTGGATGTGAAACTTCATTTTAAGCCAACTAAATAGCGAGTACCAGCTATTTTCATTCAGCTTTTTTTTTTTTTAATGTGATAATGCAGCGCCCGCTCAGCTAGAAATTGTTTTGGTTTACAAATGCTTTTTTAAGTGCGGAATCCTCTCATTTGAAAAAGTGGTAAAACCAAAGGAAATAATTTGCTCGGCAACATTTTGTATCTCTGATCAGGACCCAGCTGCTAGCTTACTCAGATCATAATGCTGTGACTGTTCTGCTGGGTAGTGAGGCTGAACATGTTCCTGTTCTAACATTGGTGGTGGTGAAGTTTTTATTTAAGAAGTGCTTTTTGTGTTGACATTCACGGTAGAGGTGCAGCGAAACTATGTTACAGTGACTCTGGTTGCAAAAAAACCTACAGAGTTGAACAGACTGTAGGCAGTGTCCTGCTCAGGCCTGTGGTAGCTGACCAATCAGAGCAGACTTGGCCCTTAAAGAGACAGGATCTTAAACAGAGTGTTTCAGACAGAGGGTGAATAGAGGTGCTGCAGTATAAGAAAAAAATGACGTTTTGGAACAATAAAACATGTAAATATATTCTAGCATGCTCCCCAAATGAAAGTATGAACCTGAAATTGAGCATAATACGGCCTCTTTAAACAGCAGCATTAGAGACAGCTGTCCTTCATTTAAGAGGAGAAACACGTAAGATTATTTTTACGTGCTGTACCCAGCAAACAGATTCCTGTTATATGATGTTAAATTGACACATTCTGACACATTTTTTTACCATGACGCTCACGTGAAGCTGCGGGAGCGTGACAAAGCCTGAACAGCCCCTGAAAACGACATACACGAACAAAACACAACATATGGGCCCACTGATAATTGTGCTATACTCTTTAACAACATATTAAGGGCTTATGGATACAAAGCATGGCTATGAACAGAGAGCCTCTTGTAGTAAAGCCGTGACTCTCTCAAGCTGCGACACAGAGAGTCTGACAGCGGCTTCTCATGGCTGGCTCGCTCTGACTACCCGCTCTGCGTCGCGGTCCATGCTCCACTGAGTCAGTCCGTGTGTCCTGCATGTCCCCTGACCACGAGGTCACACCCCCTACACCCCATACGTTTGCAGCTGTACAGAGTAGATTGATAATATACATACTTTGTCCCTGCAGATGGATATAGCATTTCAGATTGTAACTCCTGACTTGTAATTCGATACAACTGTCACCACAAAGACAACAAACATTTCTACAAATGACATAAAAGAGATTTAAATTCACATTTCCGATAAGGGATGGCGGCCAATCCAGATCCGTTCGGGTTAAAAGCTCAGTGGAGAAGACGAGAACGTCCGCTTCTCAGGTTCGGTGCTGGGATTGGCT
Source organism: Sparus aurata (assembly GCF_900880675.1). Classification (NCBI taxonomy): domain Eukaryota; kingdom Metazoa; phylum Chordata; class Actinopteri; order Spariformes; family Sparidae; genus Sparus; species Sparus aurata. The sequence goes on along the minus strand of NC_044209.1, from coordinate 11,864,628 downwards.
TTTGTTGTAAGAGAGCAAACATTTTTTTTCTCCCTCACTCCCTCCCTCCCTCCCTCTCTCTCTCTTTCTCTTTTTCTGCGTTGTCTATCTCTGCCTGGCAATCACGATCAGCTACAGACCACAGCAGCCAGACTTCTGCTTCTGAGACTCGATGTAGTCGTGTATCTGGAACTTGGGCTCGTTGGGCTGCTGTGTCACTCTGTGCTTCAGCTCCCTGATGGGGAGAGAGATACAGGGAGTTAGATACAGAGGGGGTGGGTGTGTGGGATGCAGCACAGACAGGGCGAGCAAATCAAGAAAATTAGAAAGGAAGAGAAATAAAAAAGAGCACCGGTAAGAGCGAGCGAGGGAGAAAATCATCCTTCAGTACTGAGATTTTAATCAAAATGCCTCTGGCGTGAGTCTTTTTATCTAACTTGCTCTTAAATCACCTACATTATTTCTTCCACAGCTCTGGGAACATACTGAGCAAACAGTAATTTTTAGACTTAATGACAATTCTTTTTCATATTTCCTGCCTTTCTGTGAGAAAGGTGTGCACACAAGGACGCCAGGCAAAGAATAGAAATGATTAATGTTTGAGATCCACAGGGAGCCTCAAACATGCAAAATCCTATTATAACAAACATATTAGTGAGTGAATTAGTTGCAGGAATCAGAGCAAGGCATATGAGCAACAATGTCAAGTCAAGAGGAATACTACTGGAGTTTGTTTTCACCTACACAATTTGTGGAAACATTAATATTCTCGCTGCAGAGGTCTATTTAAAGAGGATGTAGCTTTTGAAGCATAACATATTTGTTTGGGGGATTACTTGTAGATGACTCCAGGAAATGAGAAAAGTACAAATAAGCTCTCCGTATCAGGCTTATCCCTGAGTGCATCTGTTTGTTTTTAATTTTCTTTGGTTGTTTTTGCTCATTGAGTTGGGAGGTGGGAACAAAGACAAAGTCTACAGACTTTCCACCTGTCGCTTCTCGCTGAACAAAACTATGAGGCCTTTGATTTATGGCTAAGATTAAAAAGACACATGACTGATTAACCACTCATGACTCTACACATGAAAACTTCACACCTGTGTCCTTCAGGGATTTCTCTTCTGCAAGCTTTCTTTATTAAGCTACACAAACTAAAATACTTTATGTACTCTAAAATACATAAAATACTTGTCACGCTCTAAGTGCTGCATCGTAGGCAGCTGGACTTGATTCACTTGTTCCGTTTGCCTAAGACACAGCACTTAGAATAACCATTAACCTGGATGACTGAGGACCTTCATCAACAGTACTTACCGCAGTGTGTTGTTGGACTGGTAACTAGAAATTACTTTTTTTTGTAGGGCTTCATGAAATTCACAAAATGGCCAACAGTGTGTAGTCAAACCCTCAACATGTGATTTTTAAACAGCTACAACAGCCTACAGCCTACCTTCAGATGTATTCTGCCCATACTCTACAGATTACACCTTAAAGCCTGCATTAGTCATTTATGTTTTTTGGCAAGTGGAAGGCAAGCAATAAGACATAAACAAAAAACTAAAGTATTATCACCTTATTACAGTAACTTGTTGCATATTTCCACATCCAGCATTCACAGAAACAACATTATCTTTCATTTGGAGTAATGTGTCTGCCCACCTGATGAACGTAAGTCCATACCAACTCTCTGAGTTAAACATCTTTCTCTTTAGCTCCTATATGTCTCCGTCTGCTCAGCAGCTAAAGGTTAACTTTAAATATCTGTGTTGGGCAGGAAGTGTACGGAGGATTTATAGAGCTTTTTCAGTGCTGATGTTGAAATCGATGCTGAGAGTGGGCCAGAGCTGTCATATCATCCATCGCTAATATAAAAACATTGATAAGTGTTGTTATTGAAATTGATTAGCAGCTTTAAGACTTACTTTGCAATAGCGAGGAAGGCCAGCTCCACGTTGACTCCTGTCTTCGCACTTGTCTCCATAAATGGCACACCATATTCCTAAGATGGAAAACACATTAGAGGAGCAAGAGGCGTGTCTGTTGCTGAGAACATGACCACATGGAGCCCACACACTTTACCTTCGCCAGTTTCTCCCCTTCCTCCTTCTTCACGACCCTCTCTGCAGCCATGTCTGACTGTAAGACAGCAGCGGAAAGAGGAGACACGTCATCATAACAGAGGTGACGGGTCACAGACTCACCATGCCATTAGCTACAGTGATGCACCATCGTTTCAGCCCGCGCCTCCCCCTTATCTTGTGGCCCTGCAGCCGGCTGCGGAGCCGGAGCTCCTTCAGACTGATGAGATGTCAGAAACTTCACCTCCAGCGGAAGAGCAGCACTCCCACAGACCGATGCCGCCAGTCCTGCTGCTCTCACAGCAAATGATCTGAGCTGCTGCTGTGTGACATTTTTGACCCCAGAGAAGGGTGAGTCCTGTCTGCACCACCAGAGGGAGCTTATAAATATATTCGCTATGACTGCTGGTTCCAATGAGACATGAACATTTCTGTTTTCATCACCAGCAGCAGCATTGTGGAGGAAATTGTTTCATGCACGGGTGGCTCGGGGCAAGTGATTAGGAAGGTTTGTGGCATGTTTTGAATGTAGCCCACTCAGTCATAATGATCAGATAACACTGGATGATTGTGTTTATGTGGACTTCTTTACACCGCAGGGAAATTCTTTTCAAGCGTGCACATTAAAAACACAAATCAGAAAAGACACACCAGGAGAACTAAGGCTGCGCTTCACTTGTAAATGTTAAAACGAGTGAGTGAGAGTTTGCCTCCATGCATGTGCAGCTCAGCGGATGCATTTTCTGGCTTTTAAGCACTCACATGTCTGTCTGAGTGTGATAAGAGTGTGTTAAATGTGCTAAGGAACCAGTTATCCTCCTGATCTTTTTTACGTAATGCAAAAAGGAAGCTTTGCTCACCTTGTTGCCGAGCAACATGATGACCACATCCTTCTGGGCATACTCGTGTATTTCAGTCAGCCAGGCCTTTAAAAGTACAAAAGACAGACAGATTCACAGGAGGAGGGGGAGAGGGAGAGATCGGTCTATACACAAAACAAAATACCACCGCTTCAAGAGTGTGTTTTAGCTCTCCTCTTGAGATGTCTGTTAATACTATTCTCCAATCAGTCATGGAGAGACTCACTCTTATTCTCGAACACTTCTATTGCTTTTCATCAGTGGAACTGGGAACTGTGCAGCTAGGCAAACGACAACATCATGTCATTTTCCAGAGAGGGCTGTGAGGAAATGTTGGAGGACCACATAGTACTTTGCATGTAAATAGACAGAATGAGGCGTTCAGCTTGAGAGGGTTAAGGGAGTGAAAAGGAAGAGAGAGCCGAGAGACAAAGTGGGAGGGAGGAGTCATTTCAGACTGTCTTACCCTGATATTGTCAAATGATAGCTTGCTGGTGATATCATATAGCAGAAGTAACGCTGTAAAATGAAACAGAAGAGGAGTTCGGTTAGACCTTTATTGTTTCCTGCACACTGTCTTATGTAACACACACAACAACACCTACACACACATTCCATGCACACTAATAAAAAGTACAGATCTCAGCTAGGTTGCTCCCTTACCTACAACCCCCCCTTCCCACACATGGGCACACACACACAGAAGCATGAGGAAGTGAAATATAAAAAGCAAAGGTTACCCTGGGCATCTCTGTAGTAGGCGTGCGTTACGCTGCGGAATCTCTCCTGGCCGGCCGTATCCCAGATCTGTGCATCGAACCACATAATTACACAGCAGCTAATGTGGGAAAACTGAACTTCCTGAACAATCTGCGCAGCAAATCGTCCACAGTAAACAACTACAGCAGAAACGTACTATTATACTGCTACATATAGTCACTACATATTCATATAAATAACTGTAAACAAAAAAAGACAAGCTAAATGCTAAACAAGTATGCATACAAGCATAGCTTGGAGAAAATTGAGTATCTTTAACAATCAAGTAACTATATATTGAAACAGAATATACAATGGACAGAATTTAATAAACAACCCAGACATTCAAAGCAAACTTAAATTTAGGTCAAGCTTGCAGGTGAAGTTAACCACAGCTTGCTGCTAAAGCTAAATTTATATTTGTAGCTCCTGGTTTCATGTAGAAGAAATATATTGATTAAGATTAACAAACACCTTGGTAATAGTTAGTTTGTTATTAGTTTGTTATCCCACATAAATGAGGTAGAAATAGCCATTGGAGGCTATACAACACCTGAACTGCCAAAAGGTAGACCAACTAGCCTAGCTTAGGAGACCAGGAAAAAGAACATCCTACAGGCAATGACTGAAGCAGAAACATACCATTATACTCCCAAAATTCAAAAGCTATATAGAGTATATGAACATGGAAACAGCTAAAAACAGTCATAGCATGAGTCAAATTCAGGCTAATAAGTTCAGCTAGCTGATGAGGCTAAATTTGCTTTTGTACCCTTTAGTTAGTTCCTGTAAATGACATTGATTAAGATAAACTAACACCTTGGTAATAGTAGTTTGAGTTGTTTTCTATAATACATAACCAAGGTAGAAATCTGGCCAGAGTCATGATAAAAGTTAGGCTAACTAGCTTAGCTTAGCAGAGTGGAAAAACTGAAGATCCTCACAGCAATCTTGCACAACATATAATAATTAACCATCTGTTTACAAAGTTGAAATGCAACAGCCTTGGCCTTTCCTCTCCAAAATTTACTTAACAAAGGAATCTGACTTGTTGACATTTGTTAAAGCAATACATTTTGCCACTAAATTTACATTTGGCTACTCTTTCAATTACCACTTGGCTGTTATTTACATTTTTAAAATAACTTTTTTAGCCCACATAACAATCTCATTAGAGACAATAAAAATAGCTTCAATAGCTATGTTAAAATTTAGGCTAACTAACATAGCTTAAGTGAGCGGGAACCTGAACATCCTGAACGATCTTTACAGCAAGTTCTGCACATCAAAAAGCAAATACTACAAGTACACTGCCTTATAAGGTTAAAATGCACGTCACGTAAAGTCAAGTCAATTTTATTTGGGCAATAGTGCCAAATCACAAAAAAAGACCTCTTGCCAATAGGCTACATCTACTTTTAATACCCTTTAGCTGTTTCCTGTAGGCAAATTGATAACCTATACATCAGCATTGATTAGCTAACATCTAGTAATTAACATTTAGTGTCTTATCCTTCAATAAGGACATGGATATTACAAAACTAAGGTAGCATGCTAATCCAGTCATACAGGATAAAAACACACAGCTGCATGCTTAAGGGTAAGCTAAATTAGCCTAGCATAGACAAGTAGCAATAATTGCCTGTCGGCGTTTGATTGATCAGAATTTTGATCTTATGTCATTATTTTTAAATCACACATTCAAATGTTTTCAATTGTATTTTTATAACAAAATAATATCTAGACAGTTGGTTAAGCTGACAGGACACATTTTGTCTGCTGATACTGCCTCACGTAAAAGACATAAAATCACAGCATCACAACCTCACCATCTGTTGTAATGCTCAACCAGTCAGCCGGAAACATTTTAACCCTTGTTTCTCTCAACCTCAGCTTTTCTGCCTGCCTTTGCATAGTACTCCTGGGGATCGAGCCTATTTTGGAATTAATCACTGGATTTTTTTTTTTTTTTATCATGTGCAAGGAAAAAAAAAGGCTAAGGATTTACTCGAGCTAGCGGAGGAATCTAATTTGACACCTCCCACTCAGTGCTGAACAAATAGGTTATAATGATGGACGGATATGTGCCTTTGATTAACAGCTTCCTCGACAGTCCCTTATACTGATACAATTTCAGATACTGTGAGTAGACTGGCAATACAAACAATGGCAGGCAGGTGAGTGTAAAAGCATCTTTAGGTCAGCTGTGATTTGCAAAATGACTTTTCGGTTTATTATTGATTCTACATCATCTAGAAAAGCGTTCAGGTCGATACATAAGCCGCAGGGGATGACATGATTCAGTCTACGAGCTGAAGCGTCTGGAGGAAAGGAGCGTATCCTCACCTGGAGCTTGACTTTCAGGTTGTCGACATCCACCACTTTATTCTGCAGAAAACGGGGGGGGGGGGAGAAGAGCCGTGAGAGACTTGACAATCCACCATATGCTTTGGAGAGTGGAGTGCTGCGAAAAACGGCACAGAAATGAATGACGCACATGACGGCAGGCTGAAAAAAAGGGCTCGAAGAGACTCAGCGTGAGGCAAAAGAAACAAGACAACTAAAAGTGGCTTTTGAATGCTGGCAGGGAAAGTAATTTGCAACACCCACACAACAAGGTCCAGGGATTAGACTTAATTACACAACAGTGAGAGAGACGACTGGCAACATAACAACTGACTCCCCCGTTAATTTCCTGCAGCCCCGTAGGGGTGCCCTCTGATTTCCTGTACAAACAGACCTGGCCTAAAATAGTTTGGGCACACGAGCTAAAAAAGACTAAATGTTGTGACTGATGAAGATGCTGAATGGGGGAAACTAGCAGACATAATGCTGAGAGTGAGGTGGAAATAACATGCAGTGTTTCAACGTGCATGCCCCAACATGCAAAAAAAGACAAAACAGGTTCTCCCACGCTCTCTCTCATGAGGTTATTTTTGTTTTTTGTTTTTTTTAGATTTCGATGACCTGATAGAGCGACGAGCCAGGTCACAACCGCCTTTCAACC